>NC_090646.1:552033920-552334634 GCF_040937935.1 Hyperolius riggenbachi
TCCCCAGATCAGGATTACCCCCATTATGGCCAGATGTACCCCCAGGATTAGCGCTGCCCCCCATTATAGCCAAACGTGCCCCCAGTATTAAGTTATGGGCCCCCCCAGGTGCCCAGATGTGCAAAATTTGTAAACCCCCCTCCCCTTGGTTCCTCAGATGCCCCCCAGTAAACATGTAAATCCCCCTTTAGGTAATCCCCCTCCCCTCCCCCCAAGAAACTATAGTCAGGTGTCCCCCCCCCATCAGGCAGCCCCCTCCGTGCACATATAGTTAATAAAAAGGCACAAGCAAGCAGCCACACTCACCTACCTCATTCCTGCGACTGTCCTGAAGGCTGATCCTCCGATCCCCGCTCTGCAGTCAGCCGCATATTGCCGGTAACCCGGGTCCCGGCTTGATGACGTCATCAAGCCGGGACCCGGGTTTCCGGCAATATGCGGCTGACTGCAGAGCGGGGATCGGAGGATCAGCCTTCAGGACAGTCGCAGGAACGAGGTAGGTGAGTGTGGCTGCTTGCTTGTGCATTTTTATTAACTACATGTGCGCCGAGGGGGACAGATGAAGGATCGCTGCAGTAGTGAACTGGGAGGGGGGTGGACTAATTGGCCAAAAGGGAACATGTTCCCTTCCACCAATTAGTATTGCAGCTGACAGTGCCGGAGGGTGCGCTCTAAAGAGCACCCGACCGTGCACAGCAGGGCTGCAGCCAGGTCAGTATATCTACGTCGCTGTGGCTTGGAGGATGCCACAGCTGACGTAGATATACTGTAGTGAAGGGGAAAGTGGTTAAACTGCTGCTATTCTTACACTTTTAATGGCAGAGGCTTCAAACCTGCTACAGTCGGTCATTGGGTGACTGGGGTCCAAAATCACTAAAGGGGCGGGGCCACATACAGCCAATCAGATTTCCTTGGTGAATAAACTGCTTCCATTCACATATTTTTTATGCCAGGAACCTGAAAGCTAACAAACTTGGTCATTGAGTGACTGTGTGTGTCAAGGTTACAAAAAGTGGGCGGAGCCAAAAAAAACTTTTATTGGGAAAATATAAAATGCAGCCATTTTTACACCGTTAATGGCAGGGTTCTCAAACTTTGCACAGTTGGTCACTGGGTGACTGAGATGAAGATTTTGGAAGGTGGGTGGAGCCTACAACAGCCAATAAAAATTCACCTTTTGATTTTCAAAGGGAATATTTCATCTGCTACCATTCTCTTCTCTGTGAAAAGCAGATTCCTCAAACCTGGTACAGTTGGTCGCTGGGTGACTGGGGTCCAAATTCGGAAAGGGGGCGGAGCCACAAACAGCCAGATTTGTTTATTTTTCAATGGGAATATACAAAGTATTGATACCAAGGACCCCAAAGCCGATAAACTTGATAACTGAGTGACTGTATGTCAAGGTTAGAAAAAGTGGGCGGTGCCAACAACTACATTTTTAACATGGCAGGGTTCCCAAACTTTACACAATTGGCCACTGGGTGACTGGGATGAATATTCAGAAATGTGGGTGGAGCCTACAACATTCAATCAAAATGTACCTATTGATTTTCAAGGGGAATATTCCCATTGCTACCATTCTCACACTGTTAGTGGCAGAGGCCTCAAACCTGATACAGTCAGTCATTGAGTGACTAGGGTCCAAATTCACTAAAGGGGTGGAGCCACAAACAGCCAATCAGATTTGTTAGATTGATTTCAGCCATTCTGTTATTGGCAGGGTTCTCAAACGTGACACAGTTGGCCACTGGGTGACTGGGACTAATATTCAGAAAAGTGGGTGGAGCCTACAGCAGCCAATCAAAATTCACCTTTTGATTTTCAAGGGGAATATTTACATTGCTGCCATTCATGCACTCTTAATGGCAGAGGCCTAAAATCTGCTACAGTCAGTCACTGGGAGACTGGGGTTTAAATTCTGAAGGGATCAGGCCAAAAACAGCCAATTAGATTTGTTTAATTTCAATGGTAAAATGCAAAAATGTTCAAATTCAGTAAAGGTGCGCAGCCAAAAACAGCCAGATTTCTTTGCTGGATAAACTGCTTCCATTAGCACAATTTTGATGCCACAAACCCAAAAGCTCACAAACTTGGTCATTGAGTAGTGACTGTGTGTCCAGGTTACAAAAAGTGGGTGGAGTTAAAAACAGATTTTTTGGGGAAATTGTAAACTGCAGCCCTTCTTCACTGTTAATGGCAGGGTTCTTAAACTTAGCATAGCTGGTTACTGGGTGACTGGGATTAATATTCAAAAAGGTGGGAGGAGCCTAAAAATGGCAATCAAAAATCACATGTCACTTTTCAAGGAGAATATTAAAATTGCTGCCATTCTTGCACTTATGGCACAAGCCTCAAACCTGGTACAGTTAGTCATTGGGTCACTGGGGTTCAAATTCAGAACAGGGGACAGAGCCACAAAAGGTGAATCAGATTTGTTTCATTTCATGGGAAAATACAAATTATTGATGCCAAGGACCCCAGAGCTCACAAACTTGGTCATTGAGTAGTGACTTTGTGTCCAGGTTACAAAAAGTGGGCGGAGCCAAAAACAAATTTCACTGGGAAAGTGTAAACTGCAGCCCTTCTTACACTGTTTATGGCAGGGTTCACAAACTTTGCCCAGATGGTCACTGAGTGACTGAGATTAATATTCAGGGAAGTGGGTGGAGCCTATAATAGCCAATCAAAATTCACCTGTTGATTTTCAAGTGGAATATTTAAATTGCTGCCATTTTTCCACTGTTAATAGCAGATGCCTCAAACTTGCTACAGTTGGTCATTGGGTGACTGGGGTTCAAATGCTGGAGAGGGGCGGAGCCACAAATGGCCTATCTGATTTGTTTAATTTCTATGGGAATATACAAATTATTGATGCCAAGGACCCCAAATCTCACAAACTTATTCATTGAGCGTTTGTGCGTTAGGGTTAGAAAGTGGGCGGAGCCCACACCAGTCAAATACATACCCGGGCAACGCCGGGTCATCAGTGGGTGGAGACAAATACAAATTTCACTGGGAAAATGTAAACTGCAGCCATTCTTGCATTGTTAATGGCAGGGTTTTAAAACTTTTCACAGTTGGTCACTGGGTGACTGGGGTTAATATTCAGAAAAGTGGGTGGAGCCTACAAAATTAGGCTCCACCTATTGATTTTCAAGGGGAATATTTAATTGCTACTATTCTTGAACTGTTAATGGCACAGGCCTCAAACCTGGTACAGTTAGTTATTGGGTGACTGGGGTTCAAATTCAGAAAAGGGTGTGGAGCCACAAACAGCCAATCTGATTTTTTCATTTCAATGCAAATTATTGATACCAAAGACAGCAAAGCTCACAAACTTGGTCATTAAGTAATTGTGTGTTAGGGTTAGAAAAAGTATGCAGAGCCAACACCAGCCAAATACATACCCGGGCAACGCCAGGCAATCAGCTAGTATATATATATATACTGTATATATATATATATATATATATATATATATATATATATATATATATATATATATACAGTGGTGTGAAAAACTATTTGCCCCCTTCCTGATTTCTTATTCTTTTGCATGTTTGTCGCACTTAAATTTTTCTGCTCATCAAAAAAATTAACTATTAGTCAAAGATAACATAATTGAACACAAAATGCAGTTTTAAATGACGTTTTTTATTATTTAGTGAGGAAAAAAAACTCCAAATCTACATGGCCCTGTGTGAAAAAGTGATTGCCCCCCTTGTTAAAAAATAACTTATGTCATACTCACCGGCCTGGCTCCCTCCAGCGTCTTCGCGGGCGCATCCATACACGCGCGCGCGCGGGCACGCTGGGATTTGTAGTCCCTGTAGACTGTCACGGCGCGCACGGCGCTGTGCACGTGCGCAGTGCGCGCATGCGCACGCGGCGCCGCGCGCACGCGCACTCCTCGCTGCGCGCATGCGCGGGCGCTCATTTTGGCGCCCAATGCCCTATTTAAACAGGTCTGCCCATAACTCAGTGCTGTTTGTTCATACAGCGTGTGCCCAGTGAACCTGTTATTATATTGATTGTTTTCCCGGTATTGACCCCTGGCTTGTGACCTCGACTTCTCCTGTCTGCTGCCCGTCTTGATCCCTGGCTTGTCTCTCCGCTATTGACCGTCTGCTGCCTGCCTCGACCTCCGGCCTGTCCCTGACCATTCTGATCTCCGCCTGCCCTGATCTTGGCTTGCCTTCGACTTCGAGTACACCTGTACCTTGGCTCTCCACACTGAGACGTCACCTGTTCTCCAACCCACTGTGGGATTATCCTGAGCGCAACCTGGTGGGCACTAGGCAGCGAAGTTCCACTTCCCCCTCCTGGGGTAGTGGTCCTGCTTCCCCCTCAAGGGGTCGTGGGTGAAGACCCGTGGTCACTTAGACTCTGCGCTTGGGTGGTCCGTATCATAGTGGGGCGGTCAACAGCCCTTTCCGCAACCCTAACAGTAACAAACAGCCAAGATGAACGACTCTGGAGAGCGATCACCGTTTGATGCCCTCTGTGATTTGGTACAACAACTCACTATGTCCGTGCAGCTAGTTCAAAGGGACTGCACTGAGATCCGTGGCCAGTTTGCCAATCTACAGAACCCTGCAGCTTCCGTCATCCCTGCTCCTGATCCGCCTCCTGCCGTTGCTCCTGTTCTACCACCTGCCAACCTTGAAGCAATAGCTCCTGAACCGAAGTTGCCACTACCAGAACGCTTCTCTGGGGATCCAAGCAAATTCAGACTGTTCAGGAGTGCCTGCCACCTGCACTTCTCCCTGTTACCCCGCACCTATGCCAGCGAGAGTGTCCGTGTTGGAGCTATCATCTCTCTGCTCCAGGGGGAACCACAGGCCTGGGCCCTTCGTCTGGTAGATCAAAGTGATGTCTGTTTGCAAGATTCCGCATCCTTCTTTGAAGCAATGGCAGAACTGTATGACGACCCTAGCAAAGGAGCCTCAGCAGATGCCGCCATACGGGCTCTTCGTCAGGGTCGCAGGACGGTGGAGGAGTATGTCCTTGAATTCCGTCGCTGGTCTGGCGACTTAGACTGGAACGAGTCAGTACTCAAGTCACAGTTCCGTCTGGGCCTTTCTGAGACTGTCAAAGATGAGCTTGCCCGGGTGGGGATCCCAGCCACTCTTAAGGATCTCATCCAGCTCGCTATCCAGATTAACCGACGCTTAAGAGAGAGACGTCAGGAAAGAGCTGGAATTTCTCGCAGTTCCTGGTTTCCTCCCACTCCAGTGCTTCCTCCAGTTGCTCCTGCTGCCTCCAACTTCCCATCCATGGAGGAACCTGAGCCCATGCAGTTGGGCCTTGCCCGACCGTCCTTGTCTCCTGAGGAAAGACAACGTCGTCGAGCTGCCAACCTCTGTCTGTACTGTGGGGCCTCCGGACACTTTCGTCAGGATTGTCCAGTCCGCCCTCTAAGTAAGCCTGATTCCATCCACTCTTTGGAATTGCAAAGTCCCTTGGCTTCAGCTGCTCACATCCCTCTTTCTCTCCTTTTACAGGATCCCAGAGGAAAGAACATTAATATTGGAGCCATCATCGACTCAGGGGCTTGTTCCTGCTTTCTAGATCTTCATCTGGCCCAACAACTCCAATTACCAATCCGCCAGAAGAATAAGCCTCTACTCATTCAACTTTCCGGACCAGTCACACTAGAGACTTTTCCCCTGCTGGTCACCATCAAAAATGATCATCAAGAGTACCTCTGCTTTGACCTGATTCCCTCTCCTCTGTTTCCTGCCATCCTGGGAATGCCCTGGCTTAAGAGCCACAACCCTCTGATTAACTGGATCTCCGGGGAGGTCCTTTTCAACTCCCCCTACTGCTCTCGCTTTTGCTTTCCGAGTATAGGCCGCCTGCTTTGTACCAGCTCTAAAAAAGCCACTCTGGTTCCAGCCGTCTACCACGACTACCTAGACGTGTTTGATAAAAAAGGGGCTGATTCTTTACCGCCACACCGTATCTACGACTGCCCCATAAACTTACAGCCTGGAGCGGCCATTCCCTATGGCAGAATTTATCCTCTCTCTGAACCAGAGTCACTGATCCTTAAGGAATACATCGAGGAAAACCTCAAGAAGGGATTCATCAGACCCTCTTCTTCTCCGGCCGGTGCCGGAATCTTCTTCGTGGAGAAAAAAGACGGTTCCCTCAGGCCTTGCATAGACTATAGAGCACTTAATGTTATCACGACTAAGGACCGCTATCCGCTACCCTTGATGTCTGAATTGTTCCAAAGACTGCGGTCTGCGAAGGTCTTTACCAAGCTGGATTTGAGAGGAGCCTACAATCTGGTACAAATCCGGGAGGGTGATGAGTGGAAAACGGCCTTCAGATCCCGTTACGGCCACTTTGAGTACCTGGTCATGCCCTTCGGTCTCTGTAATGCCCCTGCAACCTTCCAACGTTTTATCAATGATGTGTTGAGAGACTTTATTGATGACTTCCTTGTTGTCTACTTAGATGATATTCTGATCTTCTCATCATCCTTGGAGGAACATCGGGTCCATGTCAAAAGGGTTCTTTCCCGGCTACGCACACATGAACTTTATGCCAAAGCAGAAAAGTGCGAGTTTGAACAGAATAACATTCAGTTCCTGGGCTTCCTAATCTCTGCTGAGGGAATAGAGATGGATCCTAACAAGGTATCCGCCATCTTGAACTGGCCGGAGCCTTCTGACCGTAAGGGGGTGCAACGGTTTATCGGGTTTGCCAACTTTTACAGAAGATTCATAAAGAACTTTTCTAAGATTGTTGCCCCCATCACGCGACTAACCATGACTCACCTTCCGTTTAAATGGACACCTGAAGCTCAGTCTGCCTTCAAGGATCTAAAGACTCTGTTCACTTCTGCCCCGATTCTCCGACATGCTGATCCTTCTCAAGCCTTTGTGTTGGAGGTAGACGCTTCAGAAACTGCAGTCGGGGCCATCCTCTCACAACGGTTTGAACCCAAGGCCCTTCTTCATCCTACAGCTTTCTTTTCCCGGAAACTTAGTTCCTCTGAAAAGAATTACGATGTCGCAGATAGAGAACTTCTGGCCATTAAAGCAGCTCTTGAAGAATGGCGTTATCTGCTAGAGGGAGCAACACATCCCATCCTGATCTTCACTGACCACAAGAACCTGGAGTATTTGCGTTCTGCGAAGAGACTGAAGCCTCGTCAAGCCCGCTGGGCCTTATTCTTCTCCAGGTTCAACTTCCATCTGACCTTCCGTCCTGGATCCAAGAATTCCAAAGCCGATGCTCTCTCTCGTATGTTTAATGAGGGTTATGCCACCAATCCGACCTCTGACACCATTCTTTCTGCTAATCACTTTCTTCTTCTACAACCTGAATTGTTGGAGCAAATCAAACAAGTCATTGTTACATTACCTGCACAGGAAGTTCCTTCAAGTCTGGTCTGCAGTGATGGTCTGTTTCTTCATGGAGATAAGATTTTTATTCCTCCTGCTCTTCGTCAGGAAGTGCTGGCCAACTGTCATGACAACAAGTTGGCGGGACATTTTGGAATTACCCGAACTCGGAAACTCCTCCAGAGAAGTTTTTGGTGGCCAACTCTTCCTAAAGACTGTAAGCACTTTGTACTTTCGTGTGAAACCTGCGCAAGATCAAAGAGTTCCAGAACTAAGCCTTGGGGTCTTCTTAATCCTTTGTCCGTTCCTGAGCGACCTTGGGACAAAATAGCTATGGACTTTATAGTCGACTTACCACCTTCCCAAGGATTCACTGCCATTCTGGTGGTAGTCGACCGCTTTACCAAAATGGCTCACTTCATTCCTTTGAAGGGTGTTCCCTCTGCCGCTACAACCACCCAGATGTTCCTAAAAGAAATCGTCCGTCTCCACGGCCTCCCTTCCGAGATTGTTTCCGACAGAGGCTCTCAGTTCACCTCCAGATTCTGGAAAGAACTCTGTAAACTCCTGAACATCAAGTCCTGCCTCTCGTCTGGGTACCACCCACAAAGCAACGGCCAGACTGAGAGGACTAACCAGACGCTTGAACAATACCTGCGTTGCTTCTCTTCTGCCTCCCAAGATGACTGGTCCTCTCTACTCGCCACAGCTGAGTTTGCCTACAACAACTCTGTGCATGCCGCCACTAAAATGTCACCATTCTTTGCCAACTTTGCCTATCATCCTGTATACCTACCTGGAGTGGTGCCCGAGTCCTCAGTTCCTACCGTTCAAGATAGACTTAGATTGTTAACTGAGAATTTCAAGAAACTACAGTCCATTCTGCTGGAATCCCAAGAAAAGTCTAAATGGTGGGCAGACATGAAACGGGGAGAGAGCCCTAGTCTAACTCCAGGTGACATGGTGTGGTTATCCACTAATAATCTACGCCTTTGTTGCCCCTCTAAGAAATTAGGACCCAAGTTTGTGGGTCCTTTTCCCATAGACAAGGTTATCAACCCCGTGGCATACAGGTTGAAACTTCCTAGTTCTATGAGTATACATCCAGTTTTCCATGTATCATGTTTAAAGAAGGTCATGCCTGATAAATTTAATCGCTCTGCTGTTCCTCCTCCTCCTGTGCTGCTTGATGGGCAAGAAGAGTATGAGGTAGAAAGGATTTTAGATTGCAGGAGAAGAGGTAGATCTTTTCAGTACCTGGTTAAGTGGAAAGGGTTTGGGGTTGAGGAAAATTCCTGGGAACCCGTGCAGAATTTACATGCGCCTAGGTTAATTAAGATTTTTCACTCCAAGTTTCCTGAGAAACCGTACCCTGGAAGCACCCGGAGGTTGCTCCTGGGGGGGGGGCAATGTCATACTCACCGGCCTGGCTCCCTCCAGCGTCTTCGCGGGCGCATCCATACACGCGCGCGCGCGGGCACGCTGGGATTTGTAGTCCCTGTAGACTGTCATGGCGCGCACGGCGCTGTGCGCGTGCGCAGTGCGCGCGTTGGGTTGCGCGCATGCGCACGCGGCGCCGCGCGCACGCGCACTCCTCGCTGCGCGCATGCGCGGGCGCTCATTTTGGCGCCCATTGCCCTATTTAAACAGGTCTGCCCATAACTCAGTGCTGTTTGTTCATACAGCGTGTGCCCAGTGAACCTGTTATTATATTGATTGTTTTCCCGGTATTGACCCCTGGCTTGTGACCTCGACTTCTCCTGTCTGCTGCCCGTCTTGATCCCTGGCTTGTCTCTCCGCTATTGACCGTCTGCTGCCTGCCTCGACCTCCGGCCTGTCCCTGACCATTCTGATCTCCGCCTGCCCTGATCTTGGCTTGCCTTCGACTTCGAGTACACCTGTACCTTGGCTCTCCACACTGAGACGTCACCTGTTCTCCAACCCACTGTGGGATTATCCTGAGCGCAACCTGGTGGGCACTAGGCAGCGAAGTTCCACTTCCCCCTCCTGGGGTAGTGGTCCTGCTTCCCCCTCAAGGGGTCGTGGGTGAAGACCCGTGGTCACTTAGACTCTGCGCTTGGGTGGTCCGTATCATAGTGGGGCGGTCAACAGCCCTTTCCGCAACCCTAACACTTAACTGTGGTTTATCACACCTGAGTTCAATTTCTGTAGTCACCCACAGGCCTGATTACTGCCACACCTGTTTCAATTAAAAAATCACGTAAATAGGAGCTATCTGACACAGAGAAGTAGACCAAAAGCACCTCAAAAGCTAGACATCATGCCAAGATCCAAAGAAATTCAGGTACAAATGAGAAAACAAAAGTAATTGAGATCTATCAGTCTGGTAAAGGTTATAAAGCCATTTCTAAAGCTTTGGGACTCCAGCGAACCACAGTGAGAGCCATTATCCACAAATGGCAAAAACAAGGAACAGTGATGAACCTTCCCAGGAGTGGACGGCCGACCAAAATTACCCCAAGAGCGCAGAGAAAACTTATCCGAGAGGCCACAAAAGACCCCAGGACAACATCTAAAGAACTGCAGGCCTCACTTGCCTCAATTAAGGTCAGTGTTCACGACTCCACCATAAGAAAGAGACTGGGCTAAAATGGCCTGCATGGCAGATATCCAAGGTGCAAACCACTTTTAAGCAAAAAGAACATTAAGGCTCGTCTCAATTTTGCTAAAAAAAATCTCAATGATTGCCAAGACTTTTGGGAAAATACCTTGTGGACCAACGAGACAAAAGTTGAACTTTTTGGAAGGTGCGTGTCCCGTTACATCTGGCATAGAAGTAACACAGCATTTCAGCAATAGAGATGTCGCGAACCTCCGATTTTCAGTTCGCGAACCGGGTTCGCGAACTTCCGCGGAAGGTTCAGTTCGCGGAAAAGTTCGCAAACCGCAATAGACTTCAATGGGGATGCGAACTTTCAAAAATAGAAAAAATTATGCTGGCCACAAAAGTGATGGAAAAGATGTTTCAAGGGGTTTAACACCTGGAGGGGGGCATGGCGGAGTGGGATACATGCCCAAAGTCCCGGGGAAAAATCTGGATTTGACGCAAAGCAGCATTTTAAGGGCAGAAATCACATTGAATGCTAAATTGCAGGCCTAAAGTGCTTTAAAACGTCTTGCATGGGTATACATCAATCAGGGAGTGTAATTAGAGTTCTGCTACACACTGACACACCAAACTCACTGTGTAACGCAGCGCAAACAGCTGTTTGCGTAGTGACGGCCGTACTGGACTGGTGTGCACCGTGGCCAGAGTGTAGGCCGTGGCGTTTTTCAAGCCCATATGGTCGCCGGGCTGTGGTAGCTCAATGATAGAACAACAGTGACTGTCCAGCTGATCAAATTTGGTCTGACCTCAATGAAGCAACGACCTTATTATCTTTTGTGTGCCACCCCCACCCGAGACACTCAAATAGCCGGCGGTCATTGCTTCATTGTGATGCGCAAGCCCCTTCACCGCGGCAAGGTAATGATCATGAAGGGGGATGGGCACATGTACATGCCTTTTGTTTTGTTGTTGCAGCCGCCCGCAGTGCAGCCAGAAAAATTAGGCAGGCATGTACACGCACCAGAAAAATTAGTGTAGCGGCTGCTGCTAGCAGCGGCCTTAAAAATTCAGGAATCCACCTACAGTCCTGGACCCTGTTGGTGGTGGCGGAGAAGGCAGTTAAGCGGCCTGCAGGCAGAGATGCTGTGTGTGGGGACTGACTTAGTCTTCGGTCGTGCAGTAGCCCTCCGGGATCCATTCCTCATTCATCTTGATAAAGGTCAGGTACTGAACACTGTCGTGACTTAGGCGACTTCTCTTCTCAGTAACTATGCCTCCAGCTGCACTGAAGGTCCTTTCTGACAGGACGCTTGCGGCAGGGCATGAGAGAAGTTGTATGGCAAATTGGGACAGCTCTGGCCACAGGTCAAGCCTGCGCAACCAGTAGTCCAAGGGTTCATCGTCGCTTTTCGCAGAGTCTACATCCACACTCAAGGCCAGGTAGTCGGCTACCTGCCGGTCCAGGGGTTGGTGGAGGGTGGATCCAGAAGGACTATGGCGAGGAGTTGGACTAAAGAACGTCCGCATGTCCGACATCACCCTGAGATCGCTGGAGCGTCCTGTTCTTGCTTGCGTGGACTTGGGAGGAGGAGGGTTACTGCCTGTGGTACCTTGATTGCGTTTTGCAGCCACATCACCCTTAAATGCATTGTAAAGCATCATCGACAGCTTGTTCTGCAAGTGCTGCATCCTTTCAGCCTTTTGTTGAGTTGCTAAGAGGTCCGCCACTTTGTGCCTGTACCGAGGGTCTAGTAGCGTGGCCACCCAATACAGGTCATTCATCTTGAGTTTTTTGATACGGGGGTCCCTCAACAGGCTGGACAACATGAAAGAGGACATCTGCACAAAGCTGGATGCAGACGTACTCTCCATCTCCTCTTGCTCTTCCTCAGTGACGGGATGCAACTCCTCTTCCTCCCCCCAGCCACGGACAATAGCACGGGAACGTGGAGCAGCAGAAGCCCCCTGTGACGGCTGCCGCGGTTGTTCTTCTTCCGCCGCCTCTTCCTCCACCACAGAAACACCTTCCTCATCATCACCATCATCAGAGTCTGACTCCTCTCCTTCCCCACACGACTCCTCTTCTTCCTCCTCCTCCTCCCCCCTCTGTGCTGCCGCAGGTGTTGTGGGAACATCGGGTTCGTGTGTAAATGGCTCCCACAACTCCTGCTGCCGTAACTCTTCTCGTTCACGCTCCTCCACAGCTGTATCCACCACTCTACGCACAGCACGCTCCAGGAAGTAGGCGTAGGGGATCAAGTCGCTGATGGTGCCCTCATCGCGACTCACCAGTTTGGTCACCTACTCAAAGGGCTCCATGACCCTGCATGCATTTCGCATCAGTGTCCAGTTGTTGGGCCACAACATCCCCATCCTCCCAGATTGTGTCCTTGTACTGTAATGATACTGGTAGTGGGTGACGGCTTTCTCCTGGTCTAGCAGGCGAGAGAACATCAGCAGGGTGGAATTCCAGCGAGTCGGGCTATCGCAAATCAGGCGTCTCACCGGCAAGTTGTTTCTACGCTGAATCTCCGCAAAGCGTGCCATGGCCTTGTAAGAGCGCCTGAAATGCCCACACAACTTCCTGGCCTGCTTCAGGACATCCTCTAAGCCTGGGTATTTGGACACAAATCTTTGCACGACCAGATTCAGCACATGTGCCATGCAGGGTATGTGTGTCAGCTTTCCCAAATTCAACGCAGCAATCAGATTGCTGCCGTTGTCACACACCACGTTGCCGATCTCAAGCTTGTGCGGGGTCAGCCATTGCTCCACCTGTTTGTTAAGAGCAGCCAGGAGAGCTGCTCCAGTGTGACTCTCCGCTTTCAGGCAAGACCTGTCTAACACTGCGTGACACCGTCGTACCTGGCATGCAGCATAGGCCCTGGGGTGCTGGGGCTGTGTAGCTGGAGAGGAGATCGTGGCACCAGCCAAGGAGGAGGAGGAGGATGACGACAGCGAAGCGGTGGTAGCAGGTGGAGAGGAGGTGGCTGGAGGCCTGCCAGCAAGCCGTGTAGGTGTGACAAGTCGGTCTGCTGCGCAGCCACGTACTCCCTGCTTGCTGCCATCGGTCACCAGGTTGACCCAATGGGCTGTGTATGTAATGTAGTGGCCCTGCCCGTGCTTGTCAGACCAGGCATCCGTGGGCAGGTGGACCCTTGACCCAACGCTGTGTGCCAGAGATGACACCACTTGCCTCTCAACTGCATGGTAGAGTTTGGGTATGGCCTTTTGTGAAAAATAATTGCGGCCTGGTATCTTCCACTGCGGTGTACCAATGGCCACAAACTTACGGAAAGCCTCCGACTCCACCAGCTTGTATGGTAATAGCTGGCGAGCTAATAGTTCCGCCACGCCAGCTGTCAGACGCCGGGCAAGAGGGTGACTGGCAGACATTTGCTTTTTCCGCTCAAATACTTCCTTCACGGACAGCTGGGTACTGCTGTGGGCAGAGGAGAAGGAACCGCTCAAGGGAAGAGGCGGTGTGGAGGAGGGTGGCTGTGAAGGTGCAAGGGAGAAAGTGGATGAAGACGATGCACCTGAAGGAGGAAGAGGAGAAGGAGGGTGGCTTGTATTTTGAGGGGTGCTGCTTTTCCTCAGGTGTTCTTGCCATAGCTGTTTGTGCCTTCTCTCCAGGTGCCTTCGTAAGGCACTTGTCCCTACGTGAGAGTTGGCCTTTCCACGGCTCAATTTTTGCTGGCAGAGACAACAGATGGTGTGTGTCTCCGATCTGAGACACACACGTGAAAAAATTTCCAAACCGCTGAGCCCCCCTGGGCTGATGGCGCTACGGTGGCATCAGCAGCTGACGTTGAAGGGCATGTGTGCTGGCTGGCCATAGCTGGCGATACATGGCGCCGGACACTGCCCCCAGCTGTTTCTGAGGACGAGCTCCCTCTGCTTCTATCATGGAGTCGTCTCCTCCTACTCCTCTCTGACTCCTCCTCTGAACTGTCCCCCCGGTCATATCCTCTACCGGGAACATATGTGGTATCCGTATAATCGTCATCATAATCCTCCTGGCCAGCTGTGCTTTCTTCAGACACCTCCTCAAGTGCACCAACTTCAGGTGGTCCACCATCATCCCCATCCACACACGTTACGTCCATATTATCGCCACCTAACTCAGACGTATGAGGTGGTGTACCTGCGCCTTCTTGTTGTTGTGGCAGTAGTGGCTGGGAATCAGTGATTTCACCACCACCACCAAATAACTCCTGCGAAGTGTCAAATGCAGCGGATGTGGTGCTTGTTGTAGTGCTGGTGGCTGCGGGAGATGAGGTGTTCTGTGTTAAAAACTCAATCACCTCCTCACGATTTTGGGAAGTGATGGCACGTGCCTTCTTCTGAGCACTGTATTTTGGGGCAGGTCCGCACGAAATCAGAGAAACACCACCTCGCACAGACCTGCCGGTGCCTGGTGGCCTTCCTCTGGGCCTGCCTCTACCTCTTCCTCTACCTGGTTTGTCCATTTTGTCCATCTCGGGGGGATGCTAGCTATATGCAGTGAGGTGGGTTCTCACTCAACACAACCGGTAGTTAGATGCAGTGAGGTGGCCAGGTGGGTTCTCACTCAACACAACAGGTATTTAGATGCAGTGAGCTGGGTTCACTCAACACAACGCTAGGTATATGCAGTGATGAGGTGAGTTAAGTATGCACAACAGGTACTGGGTAGTTAGATGCAGTGAGCTGGGTTCACTGAACAGTAAAGGTACTTAAGATGCAGTGAGGTGGGTTCTCACTCAACACAACCAGTAGTTAGATGCAGTGAGGTGGCCAGGTGGGTTCTCACCCAACACAACAGGTATTTAGATGCAGTGAGCTGGGTTCACTCAACACAACGCTAGGTATATGCAGTGATGAGGTGAGTTAAGTATACACAACAGGTACTGGGTAGTTAGATGCAGTGAGCTGGGTTCACTGAACAGTGAAGGTACTTAAGATGCAGTGAGGTGAGTTCTCACTCAACACAACCAGTAGTTAGATGCAGTGAGGTGGCCAGGTGGGTTCTCACTCAACACAACAGGTATTTAAATGCAGTGAGCTGGGTTCACTCAACACAACGCTAGGTATATGCAGTGATGAGGTGGGTTAAGTATACACAACAGGTACTGGGTAGTTAGATGCAGTGAGCTGGGTTCACTGAACAGTGAAGGTACTTAAGATGCAGTGAGGTGGGTTCTCACTCAACACAACCGGTAGTTAGATGCAGTGAGGTGGCCAGGTGGGTTCTCACCCAACACAACAGGTATTTAGATGCAGTGAGCTGGGTTCACTCAACACAACACTAGGTATATGCAGTGATGAGGTGGGTTAAGTATACACAACAGGTACTGGGTAGTTAGATGCAGTGAGCTAGGTTCACTGAACAGTGAAGGTACTTAAGATGCAGTGAGGTGGGTTCTCACTCAACACAACCGGTAGTTAGATGCAGTGAGGTGGCCAGGTGGGTTCTCACCCAACACAACAGGTATTTAGATGCAGTGAGCTGGGTTCACTCAACACAACGCTAGGTATATGCAGTGATGAGGTGGGTTAAGTACACACAACAGGTACTGGGTAGTTAGATGCAGTGAGCTGGGTTCACTGAACAGTGAAGGTACTTAAGATGCAGTGAGGTGGGTTCTCACTCAACACAACCAGTAGTTAGATGCAGTGAGGTGGCCAGGTGGGTTCTCACTCAACACAACAGGTATTTAGATGCAGTGAGCTGGGTTCACTACACACAACACTAGGTATATGCAGTGATGAGGTGGGTTAAGTATACACAACAGGTACTGGGTAGTTAGATGCAGTGAGCTGGGTTCACTGAACAGTGAAGGTACTTAAGATGCAGTGAGGTGGGTTCTCACTCAACACAACCGGTAGTTAGATGCAGTGAGGTGGCCAGGTGGGTTCTCACCCAACACAACAGGTATTTAGATGCAGTGAGCTGGGTTCACTCAACACAACGCTAGGTATATGCAGTGATGAGGTGGGTTAAGTATACACAACAGGTACTGGGTAGTTAGATGCAGTGAACTGGGTTCACTGAACAGTGAAGGTACTTAAGATGCAGTGAGGTGGGTTCTCACTCAACACAACCGGTAGTTAGATGCAGTGAGGTGGCCAGGTGGGTTCTCACTCAACACAAAAGGTATTTAGATGCAGTGAGCTGGGTTCACTCAACACAAAGCTAGGTATATGCAGTGATGAGGTGGGTTAAGTATACACAACAGGTACTGGGTATATGCAGTACTGGGTAGTACAATGTGCAGCTCCCTGTCACACACACAGGTAGTCACTGAATGTGCTGGGCTGCTGGCAGTGGCACACACACTATCAATTAGCAATGCTGTGCATGCAACAAAAGTGTCAGTTTGACACACAGAAAAAAAAAAAGTACAGGATGAGCTCTGACAAGAGCTGTTGCTGGGTGCTATAAAAGCAATAACAATCAGCCAGGAGCAAGCTAAGCAGCCAAGAACCCAACTAATCTGTCCCTAGAAGAACAAGTCTGAAGCAGCTCTCCCTAGTCTGTCTAATAGCAGGCAGACGAGTGACTGTAATGGCCGCCGGACCCTGCCTTATATAAGGGGGGGTGGGGCTCCAGGGCTTAGTGTAGCCTGAATGGCTACAATGTGCCTGCTGACTGTGATGCAGAGGGTCAAAGTTGACCTTCATAGTGCATTATGGGGCGAATCGAACTTCCGCAAAAGTTCGCCTGGTGCAGGCGAACGCGAACCCCCGAAGTTCGCCTGGAACCGTTCGCCGGCGAACCGTTCGCTACACCTCTATTCAGCAAAAGAACATCATACCAACAGTAAAATATGGTGGTGGTAGTGTTATGGTCTGGGGTTGTTTTGCTGCTTCAGGACCTGGAAGGCTTGCTGTGATAGATGGAACCATGAATTCTACTGTCTACCAAAAAATCCTGAAGGAGAATGTCCGGCCATCTGTTCGTCAACTCAAGCTGAAGCGATCTTGGGTGCTGCAGCAGGACAATGACCCAAAACACACCAGCAAATCCACCTCTGAATGGCTGAAGAAAAACAAAATGAAGACTTTGAAGTGGCCTAGTCAAAGTCCTGACCTGAATCCTATTGAGATGTTGTGGCATGACCTTAAAAAGTGGTTCATGCTAGAAAACCCTCAAATAAAGCTGAATTACAACAATTCTGCAAAGATGAGTGGGCCAAAATTCCTCCAGAGCGCTGTAAAAGACTCGTTGCAAGTTAACGCAAATGCTTGATTGCAGTTATTGCTGCTAAGGGTGGCCCAACCAGTTATTAGGTTCAGGGGGCAATTTCTTTTTCACACAGGGCCATGTAGGTTTTGAGGTTTTTTTCTCACTAAATAATAAAAACCATCATTTAAAAATGCATTTTGTGTTCAATTATGTTATTTTTGACTAATGGTTAACGGTTTTTGATGAGCAGAAACATTTAAGTGTGACAAACATGCAAAAGAATAAGAAATCAGGAAGGGGACAAATAGTTTTTCACACCACTGTATATATATATATATATATATATATATATATATATATATATATATATATATATATATATATATATATATATATAGCCATCCATTCAAAACTTTATTGCAATTTACATAAACTTTTTTAGAAAAAGTGAAATTGACATAAAATTTTCCTTATTGACAGATCACTGTTACTACGACAGGAAACAAGTGTCTAAAATCGTGTCTGTTGTCTGCTTCTTATCGCCACTAAAAATCAGATGACATGACTCACTGTGTAACAGTGAACTCTAGTTCTGCTGGAAGCTAAAAGAAGATAAGGGGAAAAAAACAAACAACTCCTGCAGAGCTGGAGTTACTTTTCATTTAATTATTTTATGGTTGATATCACACCAGCTAAAAACAGATCACTCGCTTTCAGGAGATAAAGACCATTCTGCATAGACGGGTAGTCTGGTTGCCGGGCAACGATGTCAACAAATGACATGACGTTCTCACTGATCGGCTGCACTGGGTCTGCCTGATTCATTGCTGCAGGGGTCCTCTCTCTGTAAAACTACAATAAATAACTGCCATGGAGCTCAGCGAGAGAACAGCCGTTATTCTAACAACTGTAACAGCCATTCCTGACAGCAATGGGCTACACCACTGACAACTAGGTAGGCAGCAGTTATGTTTGGGAAATTATAGTAAAAAAAAAAAAAAACACGGCCGTTTCTAGGGCCGTGCGACCCGTGCGGGCGCCCTGAGCGCTATTGGCAAGGGGGGTGCTGTAATGGAGGGTGGAGCCAGCCGCGGGGAGGGCAGCCCAACCTCTCCCTCCCTTCCTCTCCGGGGCCGCCCTCCGTGCTCCCCCCTCCAAGGCAGAGTAATTGTATCAGGAAGCTCTAGTCACAACTTACCTCCCTGCGTTCCACTCACCGCTCACTAGCCACTGGAGGACTCCTCTCTGCCTAGCCGCTGATACACACGCTGCTTCCGGCTAAACAGGAAGCAGCGTGTGTATCAGCGCAGCGGCTAGGCAGAGAGGAGTCCTCCAGTGGCTAGTGAGTGGTGAGTGGAACACAGGGAGGTAAGTTGTGACTAGTGCTTCCTGATACAATTACTCTGCCTCGGAGGGGGGAGCACGGAGGGCGGCCCCGGAGAGGAAGGGAGGGAGAGGTCGGGCTGCCCTCCCCGTGGCTGGCTCCCCCCTCCACTATGGAAGGGGGGGTTACCTACCTACCGGGGCAGCTACTTATCTAATCTATACTGGGGGGCAGTGGCACCTACCTAATCTAACCTATACTGGGGGTCAGCTACCTAATCTAACCTATACTGGGGGTCAGCTACCTAATCTAACCTATACTGGGGGGCACCTAGCTAATCTAACCTATACTGGGGGGCAGCTACCTACCTAACCTATACTGGGGGGAAGCTACCTATCTAACCTATACTGGGGGGCAGCTACCTAATCTAACCTTAACTGGGGGCAGCTACCTAATCTAACCTTTACTGGGGGCAGCTACCTAATCTAACCTATACTGGGGGCAGCTACCTAATCTAACCTATACTGGGGGTCAGCTACCTGATCTAACCTATACTGGGGGTCAGCTACCTGATCTAACCTATACTGGGGGTCAGCTACCTAATCTAACCTATACTGGAGGTCAGCTACCTAATCTAACCTATACTGGGGGTCAGCTACCTAATCTAACCTATACTGGGGGCAGCAACCTATCTAACCTACACTGTGGGCACCCACTTATCTAACCTGTGTTGGGGGCACCTACCTACCTACCTAGCCTATACTGGTGGCAACTATACTGGCTACCTATATTGGGGACACATATCTAACTAACCTATGCTGGGGGCAACTATTCTGGCTCCCTATTAGAGGCACCCACCTAGTTAACCTGTACTGAGGGCACCTACCTATCTAACCTATACCGTGGGCAACCATACCGGCTACCTATACTGGAGACACCTACCTAGCTAACCTATACTGGGGGCAACTATACTGGGGCACCTGTGCCTGGCTACCTATACTGGGGGGACCTATAGCTGGCTACCTATACTGAGTGCAACTAGACCTGGCTAACCTATACTGCAGACACCCATGCCTGGCTCCGCACAGGGGGGGGGGGGGGTGAGGCGCAATTTTACACCCTCGCCCTGGGTGCATTTTAGCCTAGAAACTGCTCTGAAAAAACCCTCACAAATGGATTAGCCTCCCAGTCCGTCAATCGTCGCTGGTTACATACACATGTTACTATGATAAAACCATTCATTTAAAAAAAATCTTTTCACACTATTTGAGAAGGATTTTTAATCTATATATATAAAATGGGATATATGTATGTGTGTATGTGTGTATGTGTGTGTGTATGTGTGTATGTACACAGATCCCTTACTACCTGGGATGATATGTTCTGGGGGTCTCGCGGCCCCCCTGAACGCCTGGGTGGAGCTACAATCAGGGCTGGTTCAAGGAGCTCTGGGGCCCTGGGGCAAACTTAAGCTGGGGGGCCCCCTGCCTTCAATAACCCCAGCCTCCCCCTCTCCCCCAAGATCAGCCACTAGGGCCTCCAGGCCTTGCAATGTCGCAACTCCCCCCCCCCCCGCGACCATAAGCAAGCCATGCACACTTACATGATCGCAATACTGCTGCCATTCTACCGCTCACCTTCGCTCCATGTAGACACCAGCTGTATCCCCTCATCTCATGCCACCGGCACAAGTACTTGTGCAGCCTCGAGGAAGCCTACTCCCCACGCCTTGGTTAGCTTCCTGCTGTGCACGGAGTCCCCGGGACATTGAGTTAAATATATAATTCTGTATCCTATGTCTGAACTGGAGCAGGGGATCTTAAGGCCCTATTCACATTACAAACGCGGATGGCCATGCGTTGGGAACGCAACGCATACGAATGCAAGCCATCCGCATTTGTATGCTTTGCGTGGCTGATCCCATTCACTGAAGTGAATGGGTCAGCCGCGCGTTTCTGGAAAAAATGCAGCATGCGTTCCCGGACCGCACTGATCTGGAACGCATGCAGTGTGAACATCAGACAGTGTACTTTATGCACTGTCTGATGCCGTGCGTGTTGGCCTCTTGCACGCGTTCCCAAAACGCGGCGGGAAACGCATGCAGTGTGAACTGCATCTAAGTGATGATGGAATAGTTTACCCTGTAGCTAGTAACTTTCTGTACACTTTTTATTAGAACCCCAGAGATCTCTGTGGAGATGTCACAGAGTCTTCCTGAGAATACCATGTACAGTATATTCCTGCTGTGCATTGAGTCCCCGGGGGCCCCTGTGTGGCTTATGGCTGTATTTTGTATATTGTATTTAACCTGTCCCTGCGCTGCTCGGACAAATGAAATGCAATATACAATATAGCCAAAAGCCACGCAGGGGCCCCGGGGACTCCGTGCATAGCAGGAAGCTAACCAGGGCGTGGGGAGTAGGCTTCCTTGGGGCTGCATAAGTACTAGTGCGGGCGGCATGATATGAGGGGATTCAGCTGGTGTCTGCACGGAGCGAAGATGAGCGGCAGACTGGCAGCAGGAAGCAGTATTGCGATCAGGTATATGCAGTCAGGGCAGCTACGTAGAACAGATGGGGGAGAAGACCTGGCAGGGTCCAGCGATGCGGGGGCCCCTGCAGTAGTCGGGGGCCCTGGGGCAATTGCCCCCTTTGCCTCATTGGTAGCGCCGGACCTGGCTACAAACACCCAATCAGATTTCACACATTCATGTCAATGGAAAAAATGTAAAAGGCTGCCATTCTCACAGTATTCAAGTCAGAGTCCCCACACATGGCACAGTTGGTCACTTGGTGACTGAAGTTACAAATCCAGGAAAAGTGGTTGGAGCATAAAACAGCCAATCAAATTTCAGCCATTCATTTTTTATGGGAAAATGTAAACTGCAGCCATTCTTAGACTGTTAATCGCAGGGTTCTCAAACTTGCCACACTTGGTCACTGGGTGAATGAGATTAAGATTCAGGAAAGTGGGTGGAGCCTACAATAGCCAATTAAAATTCACCTATTGTTTTTTAAGGGAAATATTAAAACTGTTGCCATTCTTACACTGTTAATGGCAGAGGCTTCAAACTTGCTACAGTCGGTCATTGGGTGACTAGGGTCCTAATTCACTAAAGGAGCGGGGCCAAAAACAGCCAATCAGATTTCCTTGGTGGATAAAATGCTTCCATTCGCACATTTTTGATGCCAGGAACCTGAAAGCTCACAAACTTGGTCATTGAGTGACTGTGTGTCAAGGTTTCAAAAAGTGGGCAGAGCCAAAAACAAATTTCAATAGGAAAATATAAACTGCAGCCATTCTTACACTGTTAATGGCAGGGTTGTCAAACTTTGCACAGTTGGTCACTAGGTGACTGGTATTAATATTCAGGAAATGGGTGGAGCCTACAACAGCCAATCAAAATTCACCTGTTGATTTTCAAGGGGAACATTTAAATTGCTGCCATTTTTACACTGTTAATAGCAGATGCCTCAAACCTGGTACAGTTGGTCACTGGGTAACTGGGGGTTCAAATACAGAAAGGGGGCGGAACCACAAACAGCCAATCAGATTTGTTTAATTTGAATGGGAATATATAAATTGATACCAAGGACCCCAAGCTCATAAACTTGGTAATTGACTGATTGTATGTCAAGGTTAGAAAAGGTGGGCGGTGCCAACAACTACATTTTTTACAAGGGATATTATAAACTGCAAGCATTCTTACACTGTTAATGGTAGTGTTCTCAAACTTGGCACAGTTGGTCACTGGGTGACTGGGATGGATTGATTTTCAAGGGAAATATTTACATTGCTACCCTAACATACACTCTTGATGGCAGAGGCCTCAATTCTGGTACAGTCAGTCACTGGGAGACTGGGGTTCAAATTCTGAAAAGGGGGCGGGCCACAAACAGCCAATCAGATGTGTTTAATTTCAGTGGGAAATTGCAACTTATTGATGCCATGGGCCCCAGAGCTCATAAACTTGGTCATTGAGTGACTGACTGTATGTCATGGTTGGAAATAGTGGGCGGAGCCAAAAACAACAAACTTTTTACATGGGAAAATATAAACTGCAGCCATTCTTACACTGTTAATGGCAGGGTTCTCAAACTTGACACAGTTGGTCACTGGGTGACTGCGATTGATATTCAGAAATGTGGGTGGAGCCTACAACTGCCAGTCAAAATTCATCTATTGATTTTCAAGGGGAATATTTACATTGCTACCATTCTTACAATGTTAATGGCAGAGGCCTCAAACTTAAAACAGTCATTGGGTGACTGGGGTCCAAATTCACTAAAGGGGGAAGAGCCATAAACAGCCAATAAGATTTGTTAGATTAATTTCAGCCATTCTGTTATTGCCAAGGTTCTCAAACTTGACACAGTTGGTAACTGGAAAACTGGGATTAATACTCATGAGAGTGGGTGGAGCCTACAACAGCCAATCAAAACTCACCTATTGATTTTCATGGGGAATATTGAAACTGCTGCCATTCTTACACTGTACCTGCTACAGTCGGTCATTAAGTGACTGGGGTTCAAATTCACAAGTTCAAAGCCACAAACGGCCAATCAGATTTCTTTGTGGAATAAAATGCTTCCATTCACACCATTTTGATGCCAGGAACCTGAAAGCTCAAAACTTGGTCATTGTGTGTGTCAAGATTACAAAAAGTGGGTGGAGTCAAAAACAGATTTTCCTGGGAAAATGTAAACTGCAGCCCTTCTTCACTGTTAATGGCAGGGTTCTCAAACTTTGCACAGTTGGTTACTGGGTGACTGGAATTAATATTCAGAAAAGTGGGTTGAGCCTAAAAAAGCTAATCAGAATTCACCTGTTGTTTTTCAAGGGGAATATTGAAATTGCTGCCATGCTTGCCCTGTTAATGGCACAAGCCTCAAACCTGGTACAGTTGGACATTGGGTAACTGGGGTTCAAATTCAGAAAAGGGGGCGGAGCCACAGCCAATCAGATGTGTTTCATTTCACTGGGAAAATACAAATGATTGATGTCAAGGACCCCAAAGCTCAAAAAATTGGTCATTGAGTGACTTTGTGTCCAGGTTACAAAAAAAGTGGGCGGAGCCAAAAACAAATTTTATTGGGAAAATATAAACTGCAGCCATTTTTACACTGTAAATGGCAGGGTTCTCAAACTTTGCCCAGATGATCACTGGGTGACTGATTAATATTCAGAGAAGTGGGTGGAGCCTATAATAGCCAATCAAAATGCATTTGTTGATTTTCAAGGGGAATATCTGAATTGCTGCCATTTTTACACTGTTAATGGCAGATGTCTCAAACCTGCTACAGTTGGCCATTGGTTGACTGGGGTTCAAATGTTGGGAATATACAAATTATTGATGCCAAAGACCCCAAAACTCACAAACTTGGTCATTGAGTGTTTGTGTGTTAGGGTTAGGAAACGCCGGGTCATCAGCTAGTAATTTATAAATAAACCACTTTTTATTTTTTTCCTCATTCGCGGAAGAACCCCTTTAACAGTGCTCCATTGTTTTATTGCAAGTTGACACCCATAGGGGGACAAAGAAGCGCAGTGCTTAGGCGATTGTGGATGCTACATGTAGACTAAACGAGATGACAGGATCGAGAGCGACATTTGTGCAAACCTTGGTAAACGTCAGTACTAATCGCTGTCGATTCATTTAAATGGAAAGCACTTAAAGAGGAACTCCAGTGAAAATAATGTAGTAAAAAAAGTGCTTCATTTTTTACCACAATTATGTATAAATGATTTAGTCAGGGTTTGCTCATTGTAAAATCTTTCCTCTCCCAGATAATAGGATAACAGAGGCGCCAATAGGATAAAAAACACTAAACGAACTTAAAAACCCATCTTGGTAATAGAGGAGGCAGTGGTGGACTCACCCCCTCCAAGCAGAACACACGACTGTGGATTTTCAGTCAAAACAATTTTATTGGATACTCCAAATAAAGTGCAACGCGTTTCACGGGATACAAACCCGCTTCATCAGGCAATAACAGATAGGAGTAAACAGCATCTGCCAGTATCATCAACACTGAGCGCCTCTGTCACTATTGCCTGATGAAGCGGGTTTGTATCCCGTGAAACAAGTTGCACTTTATTTGGAGTATCCAATAAAATTGTTTTGACTGAAAATC
Organism: Hyperolius riggenbachi; assembly: GCF_040937935.1. Lineage (NCBI taxonomy): Eukaryota > Metazoa > Chordata > Amphibia > Anura > Hyperoliidae > Hyperolius > Hyperolius riggenbachi. Next base: position 552,058,477 of record NC_090646.1, read on the forward strand.
CACAGTCGTGTGTTCTGCTTGGAGGGGGTGAGTCCACCACTGCCTCCTCTATTACCAAGATGGGTTTTTAAGTTCTTTTAGTGTTTTTTATCCTATTGGCGCCTCTGTTATCCTATTATCTACATCAAGTCCACCCTTGGTGGAGGGTTGTACCCTTCCTTCTTCAACTACAGAGAGCGACTTTTTAATCCTGAGTGGGGTCAGGACAATCTCCCCACCTGCTTTGACAGTGGTTGCCTACTTGGTAACCCTGGTTTGTGAGTATTAAATTAATATTATTACTCTATCAATTATACTTTACCAGTACATACTACACTATATTGGGCTCTTGGTGTTCTCTCTTTTTCTCTTCCCTTTCCTCTCTCAGATTCACATTCTGACATGTATTACATGGTGACATTTTTACTGTGGGCAGGTTATGTAGCTGCTCCTAGCTGTTTTGGCTGTTAGAGACAGCTGTAAACAGCTAATTCCTGTCTGTGAACATTGTTACATTGTGGCAGTTTGCCCAGAGTACCGCGGTACTCAGAGCTTCTTGTGGGAGGGGTTTCAGCACAAAATAAGTCATACAGCGCCCCCTGATGGTCTGTTTGTGAAAATCATTATATTTCTCATGTAAAATGGGCTATCAGCTACTGATTGGGATAAAGTTCGATTCTTGGTTGGAGTTTCTCTTTAAGCAACGACTCATGCTGCAGCCGTTGCTTAACACCGGTTCACCTATACTGATATGTCAGAGTATATCATGGAGCAATCATAGCATGGTCCATGTACATCCAGTAGAACATTAAGGAAAATCGGCACCAAATGCTAGATGGTCAGACTCTTGGAGGGGGTTCTTGGCGAAGGCTTACTGTGCCTCTGGTACTTAAGAATGTCCAGTGTGCAAAAAGAAGAACAGGGAACAGGGCACCAGCAGATTGCAAATAACCAATTTATTTCATCCCATCCAATGACAGACACATAGTATCAGACAGCCGGTCAAACAGCCATTTCACAAGCTAGAATACTTGCTTCCTCAGAGACCACGGTTCCCTCTTCTCCTTTTTGCACAATAGCATGGTCCATATGACCATTTCACCAGTGCAGTGTTTGTTGTCCCTTCACATCACTGTCTGTGTGTGGTGGCCAACAACACTGGACCTGGGTCTGATTTTCTATATTTGTTTGTTTGGCTCATGTAATAATTTCTTACTATGGTGCTTTCATATTTTACATGTGCTCTCAGTTTTCCTGAGTATATTGAAGTACTATTTAATAGTTAATTATTATTCGTATTCCCTGGGCTTTGCTGATTGTTTGAAATGTCAACATGTTAACCTTATATTATGTGAAATCCATTCAAATGTACATGCAGGTTTTTATTGTGAGGTAATGTTTCGTAAATGTTTATTGTATCCGAAGAGTACATCTGTAGTTCGTAGGTAATTGCTGTAAGACACATGTGCCAAGCTTCAGTTCTTCTAACATCCATCTTTCTGCTTATATACTGTAAATATTTACTATTGATAGAAAATTGTGCATTCATGTACACAAGATTTTTAACTTGCTTGCCTCCTCTGGAATCCTCTTTTACAGCACATCCGTCACTCTCCAACCTTTTAAATCTTTAAACACTCCCTCAAAACTCACTTTTTCCAACAAGCATGCATTCTAACTTAGGCCATTCCCCCTTTGATTTCTGTCCAATATGCACTCTGTAAGGATCTGGTGGCCACGTGAAGACTGGCAGTATTCTCACTCTTAATCAGCTCCTATGCCCCAATCTCTGCCGGACTCTTCACACTATGTGGCGCGGCCCACTTGAACAGGAGGTGACCGAGTAGCACCTGCCCAACTTCGGTTACACCCAGGCCTTGTGTATGCAAAGTATAGGAGCTGAGGGGAAGAGGGCAATGATACCACCAGAACTGCACAACCACCAAATCTGAAAGAGTTCAAGATAGTACTATGCACTACAGCAGATAAGTTCAAGGCAAAGTCAAACACAATCCAGGGTCATACACGGCAGATCAAAAGAGATGTGGTACAGATTCAGCAGGCAATAGAGTATACAGTAACAGTCCGAGGTCTTACACAATCCAAGAATTGAAGTACAAGGAGTTAGGCAAGGCAAGGTCAAGACAATTCTGAGTCGGTTCAGACAGCAATCCAATTGTATTTCAGGAAACAAGCAAAGGTCACAAGCAAAATAGAACACTTGTAGAAAAACAAAAATTACACCTTTAAAAAAAAAAACATAAATAGTTACCGTATGGACTTTTTAACATGTACCTGTATGTTGTAAGGGTATATTATTGTTAATTTTGCAAATAAAGGCTTGTAATTAGATATATAGGAGAAATCACTAAACTGAAAAAAATCACCTTTATTTCCAGATAAAATATTATCGCCATACATTGTATTAGGGACAAATATAATGCGTGCATTTTATCCACAGTAGCTAGTTTAATTTGAAAACTATAATGGATGAAAACTGAGAAATAATGATTTTTTTTCTTATTATTCCCTTTAAAATGCATATAAAATAAAATAATTCTTAGCAAAAAGTACCCCCCTAAACCCTAATTTGTGGCGAAAAAAAAATGTGTGATTAGTAACAATAAAGTTATTGGTGAATTAATGGGATTGCTCTGGTTTTTAAGGGGAAAAACCTTTGGTTAGGAAGTGGTTAAATACAGGGTTCCCCTCACCACATTCTGTTTTTATTTACATTTTACACAACATTTAAACTCTGAAAAGTTTTGTTCTTGCGAAAGGTGTACTTTATCATTTTATCTGTACATGTTGTTTGCTTGCTTGATGCTAACTTTCTGATAAATGAACATTTAATGTAGACATTGAAATTACCAGAATATTTATCAACTAGTAAAAAGGCCCGCCCGTTAAAAAATGAGCACTAGGTCACAGCCGCTGAACCCCCCCGCAATGTGTGCACATACGCGTCCTGCTTGCTCGTACCCCGCCACAATGCAATGAAAACCTCTGTGAACCACAGACAGCAAACTGTCAGATGTGTCCCTGTGTCCTAACTGCCCTGGCTGCGCACAACCATTCAGTTGATGACGCAGGGACACTTGCATTTTATTGTATAGGCTGAAATACTGGCACATGGCTATACATTATTTTCTAGGTAGGCACAGACTTTTATGTTTTATAGGCTGTGATAACTGCCCAAAGAATCAGCACATAGAACTGCAAATGGTAAATGCATTTTGTATACACACATTGTAAGACTAATTTCCATGGCTGTCAGATTCTATTTTCTGATAAGCACATTCCGTAGCTTGAAGATAATAGTAGTGTAACCTGGAGAACTGCCAAACTTTTGCAATACTGCCTTTTCCGGTTATGCAAGTATTCAGTATTTTTTAGATACTCCAAAGCAATGGTTAGCCATTGTCAAAGAATTTAAAGAGATGTGGCAGTTTTCCAATTGTGGTGGATAAAAGGCATATAAGAATACACATCCAAATTCCATTTTTTTCCATTGAAAGTATGCCTTACTTCCAGGGTTACCGCTCATGACACACTGCAGCTCTTGTGGTGCCACGACAGGAAATGCTGCAATATGCCGCTCCACGCACAATGTGATAGAGCTTTCACCACTTTTGCGACGGGATGTGGTGTTTTTGGGCAATGCAATGCAACGCTCTAGGGGCTTGATTCACTAAAGCGTGATAACTGCTATCACAGCAGTTATTATGCAATCTGCCGCACGCGGCGCTTTGCACGTGCAAAAGTTTACTCCGCGTGATAAACTGTGATAGCAGTTATCACGCTTTAGTGAATCAAGCCCTAAGTGTGAACGGGGCCTAAAGGTTTTCATAGTTTGGTACTGATGAGCCTTGTTAAAGACCAAAATTATGAAACCCCCCTCGCCAGGAATTATTCATGTTCCTAAACTTTTTCCCAGTTTGCACATTGATGAAACTTGATATAATCAAACATTCACCAGTGCTATTTAGCAGATTTTGGCACATTGTGTGATATAAAATACAAGGAGACAAATTCTGTAAGAAACAAACTTGGCTGTGGCCATAGGTAAAAAAAAACTTCACCTTGGCCATAAGTGCAAAATTTCTAGAATCTGACCTGTCCTTTTCTGAAGTTGTTGTTTCAAGGGACACAGTTGTGAGGGCTCTTCATCGTTGTGGGAATCAGGGCCATCATCCCAGAAAAAAACCCTTTACCCAAAGAGCGGCACATCGCAGCCCAACTGAGGTTTGCCTGTGAACATTTGAAAGGTAAAAATTCGTTTTTTTTTGAAGTCTGTGCTTTGGTCTGATGAGACTTAACTAGAACTGTTTAGGCACATGGATGTTGCTTAAGTTTGGTAAAGAAAGAGAGAGGCCTTCAACCCTAGGAACACAGCACAGTTAACCTGTTGCCGACTGCTCCACGCCAATTGGCGTGAGCAGTGCGGCAGCCCCAGGACCGCTCCACGCCCATTGGCGTGAACAGTCTTCTATGGGGCTAGCAGGAGATTGCGCGCAGGATGCGCGTGCATCTCCTGCTTGGGGGGCGGAGCTCTGCACCGCCTTCAGTCTCCGAGCGGCAATCGCCACTCGGGAGACTGTTAGATGGCGGTTTCGCCTTCTAATTACTTTGTACAGTGCTGTGATCTGCAGAAGCACTGTACTGGGGACAGCCGTGTGACACGGCTGTCCCCCTGGGACACTGGAGAGCGATCGGCTCTCATAGCCTGAAGCCTATGAGAGCCGATCGCGTGATTGACTGGCTGGGGGGAGGGAGGGAGGTTTGGGGAATGGGGGGAAACAACAAAAAAGTTAAATTTATTTTAAAATCTTGTATATAAATATTGATTAAAAAATAAATAAACAATGTGGGGGCGATCAGACCCCACCAACAGAGAGCTCTGTTGGTGGGGGGAAAAGGAGGGGGGAATCACTTGTGTGTAGAGATGGCCCGAACCTCCAATTTTCGGTTCGCGAACCCTGTTCTCGAACTTCCGCGGAAGGTTCGGTTTGCGCGAACTTTCCCGACCCGCAATAGACTTCAATGGGGAGGCGAACTTGGAAAAGTAGAAACACTTATGCTGGCCAGAAAAGTGATGGAAAAGATGTTTCAAGGGGTCTAACACCTGGACCCCCAGGTGGCGGAGTGGGATACATGCCAAAAGTCCCAGGGAAAAATCTGGATTTGACGCAAAGCAGCGTTTTAAGAGCAGAAATCACATTCAATGCTAAATTGCAGGCCTAAAGGGCTTTCAAACATCTTGCATGTGTATACATAAATCAGGGAGTGTAATTAGAGTACTGCTTCACACTGACACACCAAACTTACTTTGTAATGCACCGCAAAAAGCTGTTTGCGTAGTGACGGCCGGCAATAGCGGTTTTCAAGCCCATATGGTCGCCGGGCTGTGGTAGCTCAATGATAGAACAACAGTGACTGTCCAGCTGATCAAATTTGGTCTGACCACAATGAAGCAACGACCTTATTATCTTTGGTGTTCATCCGGATTCCGGATATCCGGGTAACCCGGATATCCGACCATTTTTCAGCTATCTGATCCTGTTTCAAGATTCCGGATTTCTATGGAAATCCGGATAACTATCTGCGGATAGTTGGCTGGCAATGCGGATATCCGGAGAAATCCGACTATTGAGATACTGTATGACGTCCAGGACGTCATTGAGCCAATCAGAGGGCTCCCAGCAGAAGCCCTAGCAACCAATCACAGAGGGTAACCCTGGCCAGCCCCACCTGACCTCATTGAGCCAATCAGAGGGCTCCCAGCCTAAGCCCTGGCACCCAATCTCAGAAAGGAACACTGGCCAGCCCCCCTGTATAATAAGGAGGGCTGCCATGATGAGACATATCTTCCTTGCTTGTGAATGCTCACTGAGAGACATGCTCCAGTGCTGCTGGCCTAGCAAGTGCTTACACAGTAATAAACCTAGCTGTTCAGTGATTAACCCCTTCACTATCACTACACTATTGTTATATTGTTAATTAGACTAGCTAGCTTGATTTCATTCAGTGAGTGACAGTCAGAGTGTGTGCTCCAGTGCTGCTGGCCTAGCAAGTGCTGTACTCAGTGATAAACCTAAAGCTGTTCAGTGATTAACCCCTTCACTATCACTACACTATTGTTGTATTGTTAATTAGCTTGATTTCATTGTGTGACAGTCAGAGTGTGTGCTGCAGGGCTGCTACAGCTGCTCTGTGTCTGTGTGTGTGCTGTGCACAGACCAGGCCAGCTGCTGCCTGCTGGCCAACTATTAGCATTAGCTAGCTACAGTATAGTTTAGGTTACGGATTAGCGAATAGGATTACTGTGTTATTGTGTAGTTAGTACTGTAGTACTGCAGTCAGTGCTAGTAGTTGGTTAGAGTAGTAGTACTACTGTGTTAGCTTACTACAGAACTGCTGTGCTGCTGAGCAGTGCCAGTGTGACAGTTAGTGTCCTCTCCTCTGCTGTCTGACTGTCACTCGGCACTTTGCACTTGGCACGTGGCCCTTGGCACTAGGCACGTGAAGCGTGGCACTTTGCACTTGGCACGTGGCACTTTGTACGTAGCACTTTGCACATGGCACTTTGCACTTTGCACGTGGCACGTTGGCACTTTGCACGTGGCACTTGGCACGTGTCACTTGCAAAGTGCCACATGCCACCTGCAAAGTGCCACATGCCAAGTGCAAAGTGCCACAAGCCAAGTGCAAAGTGCCATGTGCCAAGTGTAAAGTGCCACATGCCAAGTGCCAAGTGCCATGTGCCAAGTGCCACATGCCAAGTGCCACGTGCCATTACCAAGTGCCACGTCCGGCATGCTCCTGGCAGACGTAACACCTGCTTCTGCTGCATTGCCCTGCTCCTGCTGCCTTTGCTGCTCCCACCGCCAGGGTGCCACAGGCCACTGCTGCTGTGCTGATACCACCTATATTTAACCCAAAACACAATTGCTGCGTAATTTTTTGGAGGTCTCTGGGCTGAAAACTGCCATGTCCCAGTTGTGCGGTTGGACTTTGAATACAATGTGGGCTGCACGACCGCTCTCTGGAACCTAGTCCTGATGTTAATTGACAGCCATTTTTTTGGGGGGGGGATTTTAAGTCCCCACATCATAAATTAGTGTTCCCCTTTAAAAAATAATGATGCTACATGCCTCATTTACCCTAAAAAACGTTTTTAAAGCAATTTAAAGGCCACTTCCGTTTTTTCTATCCAGATATCCGAATTTGCCCGGATATCCCAGATACTGGGGTCGGATATCCGATTCTGTCCGGATACCCAAAAGGTCGGATCCGGATATCTGATCTGGATTTGGATATCTGGGTATCCGGATCTGGGACAATCCGGATTTAAAAAAGGGGTATCCGAGCACCTCTGCCCCACATCCATCTGGTGGCATCATCATCACACAAACTTGCACTATGTTTGCTGGCACTGGCAGCCGGGGGAAGGGCATCAAGGGCAAGAAGAGCGGTAACATTGCTGGCACCGTCACCACCAGCAGCTCTGCCGCACCAGTGTCCATTATGCCGTTAGCCACTGGCCGTGGACAAACTGGGAGCCCAGCTGATAGGGGGGAGTCACACTGCAGATGCGCAGCAGCGTGTAGCGGCCATTTTTCATCAGGGTCAGCGCCGCAAATTGTAGGAGAAAGACGCCGAACCTGTTCGCAGGAGCAGCAGCAGCCGCCCAGCAGTGCATGGGGACTCTTCGGTCATCATGTCGACCCCAGCGGGCAGCCTATACTCAGTCAGCGCGCTCTGTAGTCCAGACACCGCGAGCGCAATCAGGGCTGTTACCACTGACTTTGAGAAGGACATTCTGGGCGCACTGGGGTTTGCGGAGGAGTCAAAGATGGTGGCGGTGATTGTTGGGGGGGATTCCTTGCCTCAGGTGTCAGCAGAAGAGGAGTTTGGGGGGTCATCAACATCCCAGCAATTGTTTGAGGAGGGGGAGTATGATGATGATAATAATGATGACGAGATGCATCGTGGGTCTGGCACGGAGGATCAGCATCGCTGACATTGGCAGGAGCAGCAGTGGGCGTGGAATGCGTGACCCACAGCCTGCTGCTTCATCTTCTGCCGCTACCACCAGCCACACCACTCAACCCCAGGCCCCAACCACCGCAGGGCCAACCACCGCAGGGAGAAAAAAAGCAGCAGCAGCCCAATCAAGGCGTAAGGGAAAATTACAATCCCCAATCTGGCAGTTTTTGATCTGCCCTCAGTGGACAGCAAGTTTGTGACTTGTAACGTGTGCCAGGTGAAGCTGAGCAGAGGTTGCAACCCCTCCAACTACGGCACCTCCAGCTTCATCAATCACCTGGCCAACAAACATCTTCATGAGCGTGAGGAGTCAAAGAGGCTGAAGGAAGCTGGCGCTGGCAGTGTTCCGACCAAAAGCACCACCAGAACCCCCTTTGCCAGTGCCACTCCTGCCGACACTGAGGCCTGTTCAGGCAGCCGGTCCTCCTCAGTGGTCTCCTCTGCGCCCTCCTCCTCTTCTCCTGCAACCAAAAAACGCCAACAGACCCTTTTGAACGAGTCCTTTGTGGTAAGGGCTCAGCCTCCCAGCAGCCGTCGCATCCGCCAGCTGAACGGCCTGCTTGCACGGGCCATGTCCTCCCAGCTCCTCCTGTACTCCTTTGTGCAGGAGGGGAGCGACATGCATGCACTCCTGCAGAGCGCCACGCCGGATTGGCCAATACCCAGCTGGCACTACTTCTCACGCAGGGCCATCCTAGCACTGCACCGCTTCGCAATGGCCAGCGTGGAGCGTGGGCTGGATCATGCGGTGGGTGATCGGGTCCATGTGACTATGGACTCATGGTCAAGCCGGTTCGGGACAGGCCGGTACCTTTCATTCACCGCGCACTGGGTCAGTTTGGTGGAAGGGGGTGAGGAGAGGACAGCAGCATCGGACACAGCAGCAATCCAGTGGGTGGTGCCACCCCGCAGCAGGGTCAGGGAAAGTGCAGCAGGTTCCTCTGGTCCAGTTCCACTCTCCAGCAAACCCACCGCCACCAAAATCCCCCCGCCTCAGCAGCAGTGTGAAGGCCCGCCACTGGCAAGAGCTTCTGAATATGGTCAGCCTGGGGAAGCACAGATTGACAGCAGACCACGTCCTGGCCAAACGCCAAGAGTAGGGGAGGAATTGGCTGACCCCCAGAGGCCTCAGAGTCGGAGAGGTGGTGTCCGACAATGGGGCCAACCTGGTTGCTGCCATCCACCGGGGAGACCTCACACACATCCCCTGTCTGGCCCACGTCCTGAACCTGGTGGTGCATAAATTTCTGAGCACCTACCAGGGGATGGACCCACTTTTGAAAGCGGCTCGGAAAACCGTGGGATATTTCCGCCCTGGAAGCCGTGCAGCTGGAGCTGAACCTCCCACGGCACCGGCTCATTATTGATGTTGCAACACGATGTAACTCTACCCTGGCCATGTTAGAGCATCTGGTTGAACAGAGGCAGGTTGTCAACTGATACCTGGCCAGAGCCACCGCGGATGCCACCGTGTTCGGGACCGGCACCACCCACCTGCCAGACATCATCCTGAATGCAGAGTGGGAAAAAATGCAGCTGGTGTGCTTGGTGCCGGCACCCTTCCTGGAGGCCACCAACATGGTCAGCCGGGACCGTGCGTTGCTGTGTGAGTGGGTGACCATGGTGTGCATGCTGGACAAGGCCCTCGATGCTCTGCTGGAAGTGAAAGAGGCAGCCTTGATCCAGCAGGAGCAGCAGCAGCAACCTTCACAGTCCACCTCTGTGCGTCAGGAGGAGGAGGTTGAGGACTAAGAGTTGGAGGACTTGGAGGAGTTGGAGGTCCCTGACCTTGAAGATGAGGGGGCACGACTGAGTGCAGCTGCAGTGGTGCGGGGGTGGAGAGAGCAGGGGGAGGCTCAGGAATCAGAGGAGGAGGACAGCACTGGGGGTGATGAAGAGTGTGTCAGCAGAGATGGCAGCCCTCTTCCCCATGGCAGTGCCTGCGCAGTGACCCAAGGGTCAAGCTGATGCATGCTTGGGAGGAGTCAGGACATGTGGATCACCCTGATGCTGGACCCACGGCTGAAGGGGAAGCTGCATCAGTTTCTGCCTGCAGGAGGAGACCCTGTGCGCCGAATGAAGGACTTGCAGCGGTCCCTGGTTTAGCGCTTGGAGGAAGCCTTCCCTTAGACTTCCCCCCCCCTGCTGTCACAGTCCAGGCAGCACAGCAGCAAGTGCCTGCGTCCATCAGCAGCAGGCGTCCATCAAACCTGCTGTCTCTCACAAAGGCGCTGTATGCCACGCCAGTACAGCTGCCGACTGAGGAGGTGCCTGCAGCAGCATGTGGCTATCAAAGCAAGAACCAGCGCCTGACCCGGATAGTGGCAGACTACATGGGGTCCTACAGCGGGCTTGACAGCGACACCCCTGTGGACCCCTTGGATTACTGGGTCAAGCACCTGGATATTTGGAGCGAGCTGGTGCAGTACGCCCTGGAAGTCCTTGCTTGCCCCCCTTCCAGCGTGCTGTCCGAAAGATGCTTCAGTGCGGCCGGTGGTGTGGTCACCGAGAAGCGCTCTCGTCTGTCCATCCAGTCTGTGGACAGACTGACGTTTCTCAAAATAAACTAGGCTTGGGTGGTTGGCGAATTCCTGGCCCCTGTTGTTGGCAAGATGGGGAAATGAAGTGGCTGGAAATCACTATGCTTGCCTTACCACCCTTTACCACCACAACCTCCAGGCTCCGTCTTGAGTCATAAGCCTGGTTCAAACATTTTTTACAGCCGTGGTACCAACACACTAGGTGCCATGGTGAACTATGTAAACTAAACACAATTACTGTGTAATTTTTTGGAGGTGTCTGTGCTGTCCGAGTTGTAGGGAGGCCCCAACTGCGGCAGTACGACCGCTTCCTGGAACCTCTCCTAATGTTTTACTGTGCCATGGTACCAACACTAGGTGCCATGGTGAACTATCTAAACACAATTGCTGTGTAATTTTTTTGGGAGGTGTCTGAGCTGAAAACTGTCATGTCCCAGATGTGCGTTTGGACTTTGGACACAATGTGGGCTGCACGACCGCTGTCTGGAACCTACTCCTGATGTTAATTTACAGCCATTTTGTTTTAGTATTTTTAACTCCCCACATAATAAATTAGTGTTTCCCTTTAAAAAAACATGATGCTACATGCATCATTTACCTCAAAAAACGTTTTGGAAGCTATTTATAAGCCACTTCCGGCTTTTCTATCCAGATATCCGAATCCTCCCAGATAGCCTGGATAAAGCATTCGGATATCCGGATGTACGCGGATATAAGAACGTTCGTATCTGGATATCCGATCCAGATATCTGGGTATCCGGATCCAGATCAATTCAGATTTTGAAACGGGGTATCCGAGAACCCCTGCTGGTAACCTTATTGCTTTGGAATTTTGTCTTTCTTTGGCACTTTTCCATTTGAAACGTACTGCAGAATGAGTTTACCTGACAAACTAAGTGTGAGTGTGAAGCCATCTACCTTGGTTTAAATATGCTGCTCAAATAAAATAAAGAATCACCTTGAAGACACATCAGATCCCAATGTAAAAAATCAATAATCATACTGTATATCTACACTGATATGGACTGCGTAATGTGTTTTACTGGGAATACACCATGAATTTTTTCAGCAGATAGATGGCTCCATAGATAATTTTCGACAGGTCCGATCTGATTTTGATCCTTTTTCTGATCGATTTACTCATAGAATTGAATGGAAATCGATCAGAAAAACGATCAGAAAGTAAATCTGCAAAAAAAAAAAAAACCAGCATTAGAAGCACAAGGATACCACATTATTTGATGGAAAGGATTTATCAACCTACAGAGGGCTGAATTCAAAGACACCCTGGAAATAAAAGGGAAAATATTATGCAGTAGGCTAGTCTATTTTGCCAACATTTTGTTGCAGCAAATCAAAATTACACTCAGTAGTTTGTAAGGCTCCATCATGCTTGTATGTATGCCTATCAACGTTAGCGCATGCTCCTAATAAGATGATGGATAGTGTCCTGTGGGCAGTGGCGGCGCCAGGGGGGTCCTTTGGGGTGCTGAAGCACCCCTAAATTTGTCCAAGCACCCTATTAGCACCCCCTAAAAAAACAGGTGCTGATTTTAATTTTTTTTTCTTGCAGCAATATGGTGGTGCCGCTTTAATTTTTTGCCCAGTCCCTGCAGCCCACTAGCCCAGCCCCGTCTGGCACTCACGCTGTGCTAAGGCTCCCTTGCTGTGTGCGGCCGCGACGTCACAGACTGACTGACGTCAGACGTTCCGTGCGCAGTGCGCGCTGACGTGACGTCACTTGGCCAGGCAGCATAAAAGTGAGCACGCCGCGTGGTGTTGGTGTGGTGAGGGCGGAGCCGTTAGGAGAGAGAGGGAGCCAGCACGGAGACGAGTGAGTCAGTGGAGACTGGAGAGAGACGAGCCTGGATGAGAGAGAGAGGACTGGAGAGGAGAGCCAGTCCCATCGTGTGAGTCCCTCAGCCGGTTCAGCGGGCCGCCACCGGTGGTCTTGTTAATTTGCTGCGTCATTGCCTGCCTGGCTGTCTCTGATTGAGCCTAACTGACCGTGTGGGGCCGCTGGGCAGGGATGGGCCGGCCTGGGTGTGTGTGTTAGGCTCAGGCCTGGCCGCTGGCGCCATTTTAATTGCACAGACAGATCTGACTGTGCAGTCAAAATGGCACCAGCGGCCAGACCAAAGCATAACACAACACCTCCCGGCCAGAGAAAGCCAGAGACAGAGAGTGGAGTGGTGCACACTTAGTGACAGACAGTGAGTACGTCGGTGATCGTGGGGGGGATGGGGGGGGGGGGCAGGCATTTGTCTGGCGCCATTTTGTGAGTCTGTTGATGGGGGGGAGGGGTGGTGGTGTAGGCTGTGTGGCGCCATTTTGACAGCCCTGGACCAAACTGGCCCTACTTTTCACCTGCTGGCTGTTTCAGCAGCTGAGTAGCAGCACTGCACAGTCTGCCTGACTGTGTGTGAGGAGGAGTGTGTGGACTGTCTGGCCTGCACTCTGCCTGTTGCTGGGTGAGCTGGGGCCTTATCTGTGACTGTGAGGTGGTGGGGGCTGAGGACACAGTATGCTGTGTGGTCACTGCCCAGGCATTACTTAATGTATTTTCCTATTTTTTTAATGGGGGGGGGGGGGGGGGGGCGTGTTTGCAGTTGAGTTTGTCCTGCTTATCTTTCCTCATTTTTTGTTTTCACTGTGCTCTACTGCCTGTTTGCATTTTGTAGGTGATTTGCAGCCAGACACTGGCACTGCATATATCTGCATGAAAATTTGCAGAACCTCTGAAATAAATTTGCATCTCATAGATCATTCCCTAATGGATAGTGTTGATTGTGAATAATGCCAGTCAGACAGGCTCTATTTAAATCATGTTGTTTTGTGGCATTTGCCTTTTTCTTCTATGAAAGTCTACCTACCTGAGATGAAGAGAAAAGTTTTATACATGATACAGGGGCTTCCTCCAACCCCAATGTTTCTTAATTAGATTGCAGAGATTGTAGGCGGCAATGAGGGAGCCATCATGTCCTGGACAGTCCTCATTGCTCCCTCATCGCCACCTACTGTGTCTCTGCAATCTAATTTGGCCAGTATACATACATACCTGGTGTTTCCTCCTGTCTCCCGTGTAGCCTTTTTGCTCTCTCGCTGTCCTCCTGGGCAGTCTAGATATTTTGCTTGCTGGTCGGCTGGTAATTCCTCTAGTTGGGGAGTGTGGAAGTATGCGCAGTACACTGCATGCTCACCCTCATTATACAGCATGCCTTGACTGAAGGACTTAATGGACCTCCTAGTGGAGGATCTAGGCAGCCTGGGAGGGCAGAGAGGGAGCAAACAGCCTGAGAGGGGCTGGAGGATGCCCCAGGTATGTAACAGGTTTCCTTAAAGTGATAGTGAACTTCCCTGCATGGGATTGGATGAGTTAATCTGTGCTGCCTGAATCTGTTTGACAGAGACTGCCTGCAGTCCAGAGACCCAGAGAAAAAAAAAACAGAGAGAGGTCTGCAAAAAGGCTGTGCAGGCTACTGTACTAGAGCCTGTGGAGCCATCATCAGACAATCATCCTGCTGAGGGTACATGGTGCTGACTGCAGCACACTCTGAGTGAGAGGAGGACTCAGCCAGGCCCAGGAGAGCAGAGATTGATGCACAGACAGTGAGGTACTCAGTCATCATTACTTGGTATTCGTTCACTACTTGGGCTGGAGTCCAGATGGACAGGGGACCTGGGACCAGAACATCAACAGTGTCTGAAAAAAAGAAACTGACAAACTGTCAGTCTCACACTCATAATGGCCTTTGGGGTGTGAGTAAGCCTTTTTTTTTTACTTTGATTTCTTTGATGTTCTTTTATCTTGTCCATGCATGCTGGTTGGCTGAGTTAACATTTTAAAAGGTGGTCTCATGCTTGCAAATGGGGGGGGTGTTTGATGGGCAATTACTTTTTTTTTGGGGGGGGGCTGTCTTCTAGCTACGGTCTGAATGTCATTTTAAAGGCTAACTTTAGTGATAGGCATATGAAGGCTGCCATATTAATATCCTTTTAAGCAATACCAGTTCCCTGGCAGCCCTGCTGCTCTATTTGGCTGAAGACATGTGAATAACAGCAGAAACATGCAGTTAAAAATGTCAAACATGTAATCTGCTTCATGCTTGTTCAGGGTCTTTGGCTAAAAGTATTAGAGGCAGAGGATCAGAAGGAAAGCCTGGTAACTGGTATTGCTTAAACTATAAATGACAGCCTCCATATACCGCTCACTACAGTTGTCCTTTTTTTTGAAAATCATGTAGCGAGCCCAGGGCTCGCTACATGATAGCCGCTGCTCAGCGGCATCCCCCTGCCCGCTTCGATCGCCTTCGGCGATCTCCGATCAGGGAATCCCGTTCCCTGTGTGCAGCAAAAAAAAAATTAAGCAAATTTAGTGTGCCCACTGGAGAAAAACTGTCCCTTTCATACCTAATTATAAATGCTTCCAGGGGCTGGTAAAAAATGTGCACCGCATAAGCGTCTGTATTCTTCTCACTGTATATATACATGTCCGTGGCGTAGCTAAGGAGCTGTGAGCCCCAGTGCAAGTTTTGCATTGGGGACCCCAAGGTCTCTATACATAACAATTGATACGCCACACCATAACCAATCAAGGACAACCACAGTGTCAGAGGTGCAAGAAAGGGATTGGAAACAGTGTGTTAATGATCACTGCTATTCTAATCATCTATAGAAGTGAATAATATCAGCATAGGACCAGTAAAGAGCTAATACTTTGGTTGAGGGTGGGCCCCTCAGGCCCCTCTAGCCCAAGGGCCCCGATGCGGTGGCTACCTCTGCTACCCCAGGGGCGTAGCTTGAAATGACTGGGCCCCATAGCAAAAACATTTTATGGGCCCCGCCACGACCTTCCAACCCCACGGACCTCAGACCTCAAACCCAAACATTTTGTGGGGAAATCTGATCAGATTTCCCCACAAAATGCAACCAGATTTTTGGCAGATTTCCCCACAATATGCAACCAGATTGTCGGCAGATTTCCCCACAATATGCAACCAGATTGTCGGCAGATTTCCCTATAAAATGCAACCAGATTGTCGGCAGATTTCCTCACAAAATGCAACCAGATTGTCAGCAGATTTCTCCACAATATGCAACCAGATTGTCGCCATATTTCCCCACAAAATGCAACCAGATTGTCAGTAGATTTCCCCACAAAATGCAATCAGGTTAGCCATAAGGGTGCCACTGCGCCCCCCCCCCCATATAGGTTAGCCATGTGGGTGCCACTGCGTGCCCCTCCATATAGGTTAGCCATATGGGTGCCACTGCAGCCCCCCCATATAGGTTAGTCATATGGGTGCAACTGCGCCCCCTCCATATAAGTTAGCCATATGAGTGCCACTGCGCCCCCCATATAGGTTAGCCATGTGGGTGCCACTGCGTGCCCCCCCATATAGGTTAGCCATATGGGTGCCACTGCACCCCCCCATATAGATTAGCCATATGGGTGCCACTGCGCCCCCCCATATAAGTTAGCCATGTGGGTGCCACTGCGTGCCCTCCCCACATAGGTTAGTTATATGGGTGCCACTGCGTGCCCCCCCATATAGGTTAGCAATATTGGTGCCACTGCGCCCCTCAATATAGGTTAGCCATATGGGTGCCACTGCGCCCCCCCATATAGGTTAGCCATGTGGGTGCCACTGCATGCCCCCCCATATAGGTTAGTTATATGGGTGCCACTGCGTGCCCCCCCATATAGGTTAGCAATATGGGTGCCATTGTGCCTCCCCATATAGGTTAGCCATATCATGGATGCCACTGCAGCCCCCCATGTAGGTTAGCAAATAGCAATATGGTGCCCTGCCCTGGCCACTGCCCCTTTATAGGTCAGCAGGGCCGACCAGGTGTGGGTGGTGGTTGGTCAGCAACTCTCTCCCCCCCCCCTGCCCCCTCGCACCTCTGTTAGTCCTCAGACTGCAGCAGCCAGCACCAGGCACATATTTACACAATCTTGCAGCTTGCCTGGCGGGGGGTCGGGTCGGGTGATGGGTCGCTCCTCGGGTGATGCATGAGTCCAGTCCAGGCCTCCGCTTCGGCACCAGAGCATGCTCCTCCACTCCGGCTCCAGTCGCACCGTTAGTCCTTAGACTACAGCAGCCAGCACCAGGCACATACTTACACAATCTTGCAGCTTGCCTGGCGGGGGGTCGGGTCGGGTGATGGGTCGCTCCTCGGGTGACGCATGAGTCCAGTCCAGGCCTCCGCTTCGGCACCAGAGCATGCTCCTCCACTCCGGCTCCAGTCGCACTGTCGCAGCACTGTCTGAGGCAGCCAGTCCACGGTCCGCTCTCTCTCCGTGAGGCCGTCGTGATGTCACTCCTCCTTCCTCCCTGGCTGGCCAGAAGCCCGGAACTATAGAGTAATTGTCGGGCCAGCCGCCGGGGTGTAAATCAATGCGCACCGGCCGGAAGTAGTCCCCCTCCTCAGCAGCCACTTTTAGAGAGTAGGGGGGCAGGGGAGAGGGGGGCCTGGGGGGGGCCCGCTCTATTATAATTATCGGGGGGGGGGGCCCGGGCTGTGGCATTATAATAATTACAAAACAAAAAGTCCTCTCAGCTACGGGCCCCCTGTGACCTAGGGCTGCCGTGGGCCCCATAGCAATCGCTATGGTTGCTATAGTGATTGCTACGCCCCTGGAAGGCACTCTCCTTACATGGCAGTGAGCGCTGCTATGTAAGGCATGCATAGCGGACACTACAGAAGCAGCGCAGCTTGATAAATCAAGCCCATAGTCTTTTATTAGCATGCAAGTTTGTTTCTCTGTCAAAACACAAACAAAACGCATGAATGGAAACAATGGCTAAAACCAGTATTAACATTTTTAACATTATTCTGGAGAAAATGAATGCTTGCAATACACGTTAGACCAATTTATTCTGGTTACAAGTATAATTCACACCTGTCTAAATACATTGGGCTTGATTCACTATTGCATGCTAACGCAGTTAGCACGCCTAAAAGCTTTGCACGTGCAAACTAGGGTGCTAAGTAGTTTGCACGGCAAAGCTGTTCCTGATCGTGTGCTATTTTAGCGTGCGTAAAAGTTTACGTGCGTAAAGTTTTGCGCACGCCGCTTCGCGTGCAAAATCAGCCGCCTCGCATGCAAAGCTTATCACACTACTTAGCACGTGAAGAAGCTGATTTTGCACGCGAAGCGGTGCGTGCAAAATTTTACACACCCATAATAGCGCGTGCAGAGGCAGTTTGCACGTTCTAAGGGGCTTTTCACTGGCCTGCTAACACTTAGCACGCTTTTGTGAATCAAGCTCATTGAATGAAATCTGTCCAGCCTTTCTTTATTTTTCAGGATGCCTGTCAAACAGCTTTTTGATTTGAATAAGGAAATAAGAGCTTTCCTCTGGGTGAGAGACATTCATTTGGTGAATCATTCAGGTGCATTATCTCTGGAATTACCTGTGACTAAACTTGTTCTGCGGCCCTTCAGTGCTGGCGATGTACAGTATGATAATCACTGGAAGATAAGAATAAAATTATGCAAGGCTGGAACGAAAGAAATATGATGAGCTCTTTTCAACATGGAGAAAGGTGTATTAGGAACATGGAGAACAGTGTATTAGGAACATGGAGAACAGTGTATTAGGAACATGGAGAACAGTATATTAGGAACATGGAGAACAGTGTATTAGGAACATGGAGAACAGTGTATTAGGAACATGGAGAACAGTATATTAGGAACATGGAGAACAGTGTATTAGGAACATGGAGAACAGTGTATTAGGAACATGGAGAACAGTGTATTAGGAACATGGAGAACAGTGTATTAGGAACATGGAGAACAGTATATTAGGAACATGGAGAACAGTGTATTAGGAACATGAAGAACAGTGTATTAGGAACATGGAGAACAGTATATTAGGAACATGGAGAACAGTGTATTAGGAACATGGAGAACAGTGTATTAGGAACATGGAGAATAGTATATTAGGAACATGGAGAACAGTGTATTAGGAACATGGAGAACAGTGTATTAGGAACATGGAGAACAGTGTATTAGGAACATGGAGAACAGTATATTAGGAACATGGAGAACAGTGTATTAGGAACATGGAGAACAGTGTATTAGGAACATGGAGAACAGTATATTAGGAACATGGAGAACAGTGTATTAGGAACATGGAGAACAGTGTATTAGGAACATGGAGAACAGTATATTAGGAACATGGAGAACAGTGTATTAGGAACATGGAGAACAGTATATTAGGAACATGGAGAACAGTGTATTAGGAACATGGAGAACAGTATATTAGGAACATGGAGAACAGTATATTAGGAACATGGAGAACAGTATATTAGGAACATGGAGAACAGTGTATTAGGAACATGGAGAACGGTGTATTAGGAACATGAAGAACAGTGTATTAGGAGCATGGAGAACAGTATATTAGGAACATGGAGAACAGTGTATTAGGAACATGGAGAACAGTGTATTAGGAACATGGAGAACAGTGTATTAGGAACATGGAGAACAGTATATTAGGAACATGGAGAACCGTGTATTAGGAACATGGAGAACAGTATATTAGGAACATGGAGAACAGTATATTAGGAACATGGAGAACAGTATATTAGGAACATGGAGAACAGTGTATTAGGAACATGGAGAAAGGTGTATTAGGAACATGAAGAACAGTGTATTGGGGGCATGGAGAACAGTATATTAGGAACATGGAGAACAGTGTATTAGGAACATGGAGAACAGTGTATTAGGAACATGGAGAACAGTGTATTAGGAACATGGAGAACAGTATATTAGGAACATGGAGAACAGTGTATTAGGAACATGGAGATCAGTATATTAGGAACATGGAGAACAGTATATTAGGAACATGGAGAACAGTATATTAGGAACATGGAGAACAGTATATTAGGAACATGGAGAACAGTGTATTAGGAACATGGAGAAAGGTGTATTAGGAACATGGAGAACAGTGTATTAGGAACATGGAGATCAGTATATTAGGAACATGGAGAACAGTATATTAGGAACATGGAGAACAGTATATTAGGAACATGGAGAACAGTATATTAGGAACATGGAGAACAGTGTATTAGGAACATGGAGAAAGGTGTATTAGGAACATGAAGAACAGTGTATTGGGGGCATGGAGAACAGTATATTAGGAACATGGAGAATAGTGTTGGGCGAACATCTAGATGTTCGGGTTCGGGCCGAACAGGCCGAACATGGCCGCGATGTTCGGGTGTTCGACCCGAACTCCGAACATAATGGAAGTCAATGGGGACCCGAACTTTCGTGCTTTGTAAAGCCTCCTTACATGCTACATACCCCAAATTTACAGGGTATGTGCACCTTGGGAGTGGGTACAAGAGGAAAAAATTTTTTAGCAAAAAGAGCTTATAGTTTTTGAGAAAATCGATTTTAAAGTTTCAAAGGGAAAACTGTCTTTTAAATGCGGGAAATGTCTGTTTTCTTTGCACAGGTAACATGCTTTTTGTCGGCATGCAGTCATAAATGTAATACATATAAGAGGTTCCAGGAAAAGGGACCGGTAACGCTAACCCAGCAGCAGCACACGTGATGGAACAAGAGGAGGGTGGCGCAGGAGGAGAAGGCCACGCTTTGAGACACAACAACCCAGGCCTTGCATGAGGACAAGAAGCGTGCGGATAGCAATTTGCATTTTGTCGCCATGCAGTCATAAATGTAATACAGATGAGAGGTTCAATAAACAGGGACCGGAAACGCTAACCCATCACAGATGTTCATTGTTCATGTTACTTGGTTGGGGTCCGGGAGTGTTGCGTAGTCGTTTCCAATCCAGGATTGATTCATTTTAATTTGAGTCAGACGGTCTGCATTTTCTGTGGAGAGGCGGATACGCCGCCGATCTGTGATGATGCCTCCGGCAGCACTGAAACAGCGTTCCGACATAACGCTGGCTGCTGGGCAAGCCAGCACCTCTATTGCGTACATTGCCAGTTTGTGCCAGGTGTCTAGCTTCGATACCCAATAGTTGAAGGGTGCAGATGGATTGTTCAACACAGCTACGCCATCTGACATGTAGTCCTTGACCATCTTCTCCAGGCGATCGGTGTTGGAGGTGGATCTGCACGCTTGCTGTTCTGTGTGCTGCTGCATGGGTGTCAGAAAATTTTCCCACTCCAAGGACACTGCCGATACCATTCCCTTTTGGGCACTAGCTGCGGCTTGTGTTGTTTGCTGCCCTCCTGGTCGTCCTGGGTTTGCGGAAGTCAGTCTGTCGGCGTACAACTGGCTAGAGGAGGGGGAGGATGTCAATCTCCTCTCTAAAGTCTCCACAAGGGCCTGCTGGTATTCTTCCATTTTGACCTGTCTGGCTCTTTCTTCAAGCAGTTTTGGAACATTGTGTTTGTACCGTGGATCCAGAAGGGTATAAACCCAGTAATTGGTGTTGTCCAGAATGCGCACAATGCGTGGGTCGCGTTCAATGCAGTCCTAGGCCGAAGAGGTCATAGCCTAGGGTCACAAAACCTGTTTATTGGGCAATTTCAATGGTGGCGAGTCTGACGTACATAAATCGCAGCAATGGCCGTTAGCAACGTCTGAATCTCACGAAATGTCTCATGCAGGTAGAAGACATATTGTTAGACTTGGGCTCCAAAGATGGGTTCCCTACATCTCTGCAAACCAGAGTTACAGGGCTCCAAATTTGGTAAAATCCCCCATAGGCTTTCATTGGGCCTCCTATTTACAGTTCCAAAATCTCACATCTTTTCAAAGGGCAATTACTCAGCAGTGGCAAATTTTCTAGCATTGTAGGGACCCTTAGGGGGAACATGACTGGTGAGTTTCGGGCCCCTAGGCCGAAGAGGTCATAGCCTAGGGTCACAAAAACCTGTTTATTGGGGCTATTTCAATGGTAGTGATGGTGACGTACATAAATCGCAGCAATGGCCGTTAGCAAAGTCTGAATCTCACGAAATGTCTCATGCAGGTAGAAGACATATTGTTAGACTTGGATTCCAAAGATGGGGTCCCTACATCTCTGCAAACCAGAGTTACAGGGGTCCAAAATTGGTAAAATCCCCCATAGGATTTCATTGGCTCCCTATTTCACTTTCCAAAATCTCACATCTTTTCAAAGGGCAATGGCTCAGCAGTACCAAATTTTCTAGCATTGTAGGGACCCTTAGGGGGAACATGACTGGTGAGTTTCGGGTCCCTAGGCCGAAGAGGTCATAGCCTAGGGTCACAAAAACCTGTTTATTGGGGCTATTTCAATGGTAGTGATGGTGACGTACATAAATCGCAGCAATGGCCGTTAGCAAAGTCTGAATCTCACGAAATGTCTCATGCAGGTAGAAGACATATTGTTAGACTTGGATTCCAAAGATGGGGTCCCTACATCTCTGCAAACCAGAGTTACAGGGGTCCAAAATTGGTAAAATCCCCCATAGGATTTAATTGGCTCCCTATTTCACTTTCCAAAATCTCACATCTTTTCAAAGGGCAATGGCTCAGCAGTACCAAATTTTCTAGCATTGTAGGGACCCTTAGGGGGAACATGACTGGTGAGTTTCGGGCCCCTAGGCCGAAGAGGTCATAGCCTAGGGTCACAAAAACCTGTTTATTGGGGCTATTTCAATGGTAGTGATGGTGACGTACATAAATCGCAGCAATGGCCGTTAGCAAAGTCTGAATCTCACGAAATGTCTCATGCAGGTAGAAGACATATTGTTAGACTTGGATTCCAAAGATGGGGTCCCTACATCTCTGCAAACCAGAGTTACAGGGGTCCAAAATTGGTAAAATCCCCCATAGGATTTCATTGGCTCCCTATTTCACTTTCCAAAATCTCACATCTTTTCAAAGGGCAATGGCTCAGCAGTACCAAATTTTCTAGCATTGTAGGGACCCTTAGGGGGATCATGACTGGTGAGTTTTGCCACTGCTGAGCCATTGCCCTTTGAAATGGTGTGAGATTTTGGAACGGTAAATAGGAGGCCCAATGAAAGCCTATGGGGGATTTTACCAATTTTGGACCCCTGTAACTCTGGTTTGCAGAGATGTAGGGACCCCATCTTTGGAATCTAAGTCTAACAATATGTCTTCTACCTGCATGAGACATTTCGTGAGATTCAGACTTTGCTAACGGCCATTGCTGCGATTTATGTACGTCACCATCACTACCATTGAAATAGCCCCAATAAACAGGTTTTTGTGACCCTAGGCTATGACCTCTTCGGCCTAGGGGCCCGAAACTCACCAGTCATGTTCCCCCTAAGGGTCCCTACAATGCTAGAAAATTTGGTACTGCTGAGCCATTGCCCTTTTAAAAGATGTGAGATTTTGGAAAGTGAAATAGGGAGCCAATGAAATCCTATGGGGGATTTTACCAATTTTGGACCCCTGTAACTCTGGTTTGCAGAGATGTAGGGACCCCATCTTTGGAATCCAAGTCTAACAATATGTCTTCTACCTGCATGAGACATTTCGTGAGATTCAGACTTTGCTAACGGCCATTGCTGCGATTTATGTACGTCACCATCACTACCATTGAAATAGCCCCAATAAACAGGTTTTTGTGACCCTAGGCTATGACCTCTTCGGCCTAGGGGCCCGAAACTTACCAGTCATGTTCCCCCTAAGGGTCCCTACAATGCTAGAAAATTTGCCACTGCTGAGTAATTGCCCTTTGAAAAGATGTGAGATTTTGGAACTGTAAATAGGAGGCCCAATGAAAGCCTATGGGGGATTTTACCAAATTTGGAGCCCTGTAACTCTGGTTTGCAGAGATGTAGGGAACCCATCTTTGGAGCCCAAGTCTAACAATATGTCTTCTACCTGCATGAGACATTTCGTGAGATTCAGACGTTGCTAACGGCCATTGCTGCGATTTATGTACGTCAGACTCGCCACCATTGAAATTGCCCAATTAACAGGTTTTGTGACCCTAGGCTATGACCTCTTCGGCCTAGGACTGCATTGAACGCGACCCACGCATTGTGCGCATTCTGGACAACACCAATTACTGGGTTTATACCCTTCTGGATCCACGGTACAAACACAATGTTCCAAAACTGCTTGAAGAAAGAGCCAGACAGGTCAAAATGGAAGAATACCAGCAGGCCCTTGTGGAGACTTTAGAGAGGAGATTGACATCCTCCCCCTCCTCTAGCCAGTTGTACGCCGACAGACTGACTTCCGCAAACCCAGGACGACCAGGAGGGCAGCAAACAACACAAGCCGCAGCTAGTGCCCAAAAGGGAATGGTATCGGCAGTGTCCTTGGAGTGGGAAAATATTCTGACACCCATGCAGCAGCACACAGAACAGCAAGCGTGCAGATCCACCTCCAACACCGATCGCCTGGAGAAGATGGTCAAGGACTACATGTCAGATGGCGTAGCTGTGTTGAACAATCCATCTGCACCCTTCAACTATTGGGTATCGAAGCTAGACACCTGGCACAAACTGGCAATGTACGCAATAGAGGTGCTGGCTTGCCCGGCAGCCAGCGTTATGTCGGAACGCTGTTTCAGTGCTGCCGGAGGCCTCATCACAGATCGGCAGCGTATCCGCCTCTCCACAGAAAATGCAGACCGTCTGACTCAAATTAAAATGAATCAATCCTGGATTGGAAACGACTACGCAACACTCCCGGACCCCAACCAAGTAACATGAACAATGAACATCTGTGATGGGTTAGCGTTTCCGGTCCCTGTTTATTGAACCTCTCATCTGTATTACATTTATGACTGCATGACGACAAAATGCAAATTGCTATCCGCACGCTTCTTGTCCTCATGCAAGGCCTGGGTTGTTGTGTCTCAAAGCGTGGCCTTCTCCTCCTGCGCCACCCTCCTCTTGTTCCATCACGTGTGCTGCTGCTGGGTTAGCGTTACCGGTCCCTTTTCCTGGAACCTCTTATATGTATTACATTTATGACTGCATGCCGACAAAAAGCATGTTACCTGTGCAAAGAAAACAGACATTTCCCGCATTTAAAAGACAGTTTTCCCTTTGAAACTTTAAAATCGATTTTCTCAAAAACTATAAGCTCTTTTTGCTAAAAAATTTTTTCCTCTTGTACCCACTCCCAAGGTGCACATACCCTGTAAATTTGGGGTATGTAGCATGTAAGGAGGCTTTACAAAGCACGAAAGTTCGGGTCCCCATTGACTTCCATTATGTTCGGAGTTCGGCCATGTTCGGCCCGAACCCGAACATCTAGATGTTCGCCCAACACTACACGTGACCCATTCGGCCAATCACAGCGCTAGCCGAACGTTCGGGTAACGTTCGGCCATGCGCTCTTAGTTCGGCCATATGGCCGAACAGTTTGGCCGAACACCATCAGGTGTTCGGCCGAACCCGAACATCACCCGAACAGGGTGATGTTCTGCAGAACCCGAACAGTGGCGAACACTGTTCGCCCAACACTATCGCCCAACACTAATGGAGAACAGTGTATTGGGAACATGGAGAACAGTATATTAGGAACATGGAGAACAGTGTATTAGGAACATGGAGAACAGTGTATTAGGAACATGGAGAACAGTATATTAGGAACATGGAGAACAATGTATTAGGAACATGGAGAACAGTATATTAGGAACATGGACAACAGTATATTAGGAACATGGAGAACAGTATATTAGGAACATGGAGAACAGTGTATTAGGAACATGGAGAAAGGTGTATTAGGTACATGAAGAACAGTGTATTGGGGGCATGGAGAACAGTGTATTAGGAACATGGAGAACAGTATATTAGGAACATGGAGAACAGTGTATTAGGAACATGGAGAACAGTGTATTAGGAACATGGAGAACAGTATATTAGGAACATGGAGAACAGTGCATTAGGAACATGGAGAAAGGTGTATTAGGAACATGAAGAACAGTGTATTGGGGACATGGAGAACAGTATATTAGGAACATGGAGAACAGTGTATTAGGAACATGGAGAACAGTGTATTAGGAACATGGAGAACAGTGTATTAGGAACATGGAGAACAGTGTATTAGGAACATGGAGAACAGTGTATTAGGAACATGGAGAACAGTGTATTAGGAACATGGAGAACAGTATATTAGGAACATTCAAATTATAACTTTATTAAGACAATAAATTTATAGATTAGTTTATATTATACCTTTAAAGTTAAAATGAATGTAAGAACCAGTGATGCTCAAATCTGAACTTTGGGTGAATCCGGATAGTTGGATAGTTGCTATCTGGATACCACCCAGTAAACCTGTGTAGGCTGGGCGGGGCTCGGCTCAATCTTACCTCTCTGACGTCTTCTTTGTCCGTCCCTCGGCGCCTCCTATGATGCGTTCCACGCACGTCACGTGAGTACAAACACTTCCTTCTTCAACCCGGAAGGAGGAAGTGTTTGTGTAACGATCGGTGAAACACAGAGATGGTCTGATTATTGGTGATCTGCAGTATCACCAAGAATGCAGATATATACCTGATTATTGATGATCTGCAGTATCACCGATAATCAGATATATTACTAACCTCTGGACACCTGAGTGATATGAGTGTTTGGTGCAACAGTAATACTTTGAGGACAATATCTGGAGGACAGGTACAAAGGCAGTAAGGAATACTGCACTAGAGAACGAGTACCTTCCAGCAGCCTGAGAATCTCCCGCAGGGAGGAGTCAGGCTGGGAGAAGGAAGGACCAGAGCGTGAGCGACACCAATAGGAGGATGTCACTGACTGATCTGTGAACTATCTCTAAACTGGGGAGATAGTTCTCAAGGTCGGGCAAGCCGGGTCGGCAACACACGGACATATGAAGTACAAAGACAGAAGGCTGATTCGGTAATCCCAAGGCACGCAGGGTTTGGCAACAGAGTATCAGATGTAGCGAAGTACCGAATCAGTGAACAGAAGAGTGGTCAGGAAAGCAGTAAGTCATAACAGATAATAAACAATGCCTAGTCTTGGGTGTGAGCTCCGTGATCATCAACACCCTGGAACTAGTCTGACATATAACAGAATGATAACACAAGTCCCTATTCTTAGGTGTGAGGTCCGTGATCATAAACACCCTGGAACTAGTCTGAAGTATAACAGAATGGTAACACAAGTCCCTAATCTTGGGTGTGAGGTCCGTGATCATCAACACCCTGGAACTAGTCTGAAGTATAACAGAATGGTAACACAAGTCCCTAATCTTGGGTGTGAGGTCCGTGATCATCAACACCCTGGAACTAGTCTGAAGTATAACAGAATGGTAACACAAATTCTGACAATAAGGTCTGAGTGCTTCCACGTAGTGATCGCAACGGCAGACAACCAGTGAATGACCAGCACCCGGTATATAAAGCACAGCGCTCTCCAGCGCCTCCCCTAAGTGCTTGACCAATGGGAACTGGTTGCATCGTCAGCTGACCGGCTTGGTCAGCTGACTCCCTTCTGGCTGTCATAAAAGTTCTGCCTCTCAGCGCGCGCGCGCGTCCTTCTGAACCTGTGTGGACTATCAGTCCCAGCCACACCAGACATGTGTTGTGTACCACCCGCCGCGCTGGACGCGGAACCAGCCGCACCGCTATCAGGGCATGCGGCGGTTTCTCCGCGTTAAGCCATACTAGCAGATGTAGGCCTATGCGTGCAAACCGCCGCGTTGGATGCGGAATCAGCCGCCTTGTTCTGAGCACACGCGGCGGCTTTTCCGCGTTTTCTCACAGTACCCCCCCCCTGAGGATTGGACTCCGGACAGCTCCTACTCGGTTTCTCAGGATGTAGGGCGTGGAACTCCCTCTTTAATTCATCCGCATGCATGTGGCAATCAGGTACCCATGTTCTTTCCTCAATGCCATAACCCTTCCAGTGAACCAAATACTGTACTGAGTTCTTTACAATACGCGAGTCTAAAATCTTTTCCACTTCATACTCAGGTTGGTCATCCACCATCACAGGGGGAGGAGGAGTGGAATCTACATGCACTGCTGGCTTAAGCAGGGATACATGGAACGATCTCACACCACGCATGCTGGCAGGAAGATCAATGGCATAAGTAACATTGTTGATTTTCCTGGTTACTGGGAAAGGACCCACAAATCTGGATCCTAGCTTGGGTGAAGGCTGTTTTAGAGCCAAATGACGAGTGGACACCCAGACCAAGTCTCCTGGCCGGAACTTCCACTCTATGGAACGTTTCTTGTCAGCTTGTCCTTTCTGACTCTGAAAAGCCTTCTCTAGATTCTTTTTCACAATTCCCCAAATGTTTTTAAATGACTTTTGCCAAGCCTCCAGAGCTGGAAACGGAGTAGAATCTACTGGCAATGGGGAGAACCTAGGCAACCTTCCTGTTACCACCTGGAATGGAGAGAATCCAGAAGAAGAGCTTTTCAAATTATTGTGTGCAAATTCTGCAAACGGCAAGAACTTGACCCAATCATTCTGTGCATCCGCAACATAACACCTTAGAAACTGTTCCAGAGATTGATTAATTCTCTCGGTCTGACCATTGGTCTGTGGGTGGTAGCCCGACGAAAACGAAAGTTCCATGCCCAACTGATGACAGAATGCCCTCCAAAATTTAGAAACAAATTGGACTCCCCGATCTGAGACTATATTTTCCGGAATGCCATGTAGCCGGAAGATATGCAGGATGTAGAGATCGGCCAACTCCTGGGCCGAGGGGAGTCCTTTCAGGGGCACGAAATGGGCCATTTTACTGAATCTGTCGACTACCACCCAAATGACCGACATGCCCTCAGACTTCGGGAGTTCGCCCACAAAATCCATGGACAAATGGGTCCATGATTCACTCGGGGTGGGTAGAGGCTGCAATATTCCCACAGGTGCCTGACGGGAGGGTTTACTTCTTGCACACACTGCACATTCTCTCACATACTCCTTGCAGTCAGTTGCCAATGAAGGCCACCATGCACACCTAGCAACAAGGTCCTGTGTTCTGGTGGCACCAGGATGTCCAGCATTTTTGTGGGAGTGGAACATCTGCAATATCTGGAGGTGAAATGGCAACGGTACAAACATGACCCCTTCAGGCTTTCCTTCAGGGACATCCTGCTGGAAGGGACTTAAAGTTTCAGTCCAGTTCCTCCAGGTCTCTGTGGCTGCCAACATCACTTTCTGTGGGAGAATAGTCTCTGGGTCTGAGGGCTGTGCTGTCTCTGGCTCAAAACATCTGGATAAAGCGTCTGCTTTAATGTTTTTACTACCCGGGGTATACGTAATTATAAATCTGAATCTCGAGAAAAACAGTGACCACCGAGCCTGTCGGGGACTCAATCTCTTAGCCCCCTCGATGTGTTCCAAATTTTTGTGATCAGTGTAAACTGTAATCGTATGTTCTGCCCCTTCTAGCCAATGACGCCATTCCTCAAAGGCCAATTTAATGGCTACGAGCTCCCTGTTGCCTATATCGTAGTTTTTCTCTGCGGGTGAAAATCTACGAGAGAAATAGGCACACGGGTGTAACCTTCCCTGCAACCCAGAACGCTGAGACAGCACAGCCCCTACCCCAACCTCTGAGGCATCTACCTCCACAATAAAGGGATAGGAGATGTCGACGTGTCTTAAAATGGGTGCAGTACAAAACAATTCCTTCAGGGTGGAGAAAGCAGCAAGAGCTTCGGAGGACCAGTGGTTAGTATCTGCCCCTTTCTTTGTGAGGCTGGTGAGGGGTGCGATGACTGTGGAGTACCCCTTTATGAACCTTCTATAGTAGTTAGCGAACCCTAAGAATCTCTGGAGAGCCTTCAGTCCCACCGGCTGAGGCCACTCCAGAACAGCAGAGACCTTGGCAGGGTCCATAGAAAGGCCCGAGGTAGAAATTATGTACCCCGGGAAAGGTGACAGATGTTACCTCAAAAATGCATTTCTCCAACTTGGCATATAACATGTTTTGTCTTAGCTTGTGCAACTCAAACCTGACATGATCCCTATGCTCTGAGAGGTTGGCTGAGAAGATTAGTATATCATCCAAATATACCAGGACAAATTTGCCTAAAACCTCTCTGAACACCTCATTAATGAGCTCCTGAAAGACGTCCGGGGCGTTACACAACCCAAAGGGCATTACCAGGTACTCGTAATGCCCATCGGGTGTGTTAAAGGCCGTCTTCCATTCATCGCCCTCTCTGATCCGTACCAGGTTGTATGCACCCCGCAAATCCAACTTTGAGAAAAGCTTAGCATTGGTGACCTGAGTAAACAAATCGTCTATCAAAGCCAATGGATAGTGATTTTTCACTGTGATTTTATTCAGGCCCCGATAATCAATGCACGGCCGAAGGCCTCCGTCTTTTTTCTTTACAAAAAAGAAACCTGCTCCAGCAGGCGACTGGGAAGGGCGAATGAACCCTTTAGCTAAGTTTTCACGGATATATTCCTGCATGGCCAACTTTTCGGCCCAGATAAATTGTAGAGATGACCTCTAGGGGGCATACAACCAGACCGGAGATCAATAGGACAATCGAAAGGGCGGTGTGGAGGAAGTTTATCGGCCGACTTAGGACAAAACACGTCTGCAAACTCAGAATACTGATCTGGCAATCCCTCCACGTGAATCTTGGTCTCACCCTAAGTTACCTTCGCTAAACAATGATGAAAACAATGGGAAGACCAGCTCGTTAGCTGACCAGTGGCCCAATTAATCTGAGGCGAGTGAAGTTGTAACCAAGGCATGCCAAGAATGATCGTGGAGGTTGTCATTCGTAACACAAAAAAACACAAATTTTCTCTATGCAACACCCCGATAGTGACTCCCACTTCTGGAGTCTGTGACAGAGGACTGTTACCCTGCAAAGGGGAATCATCTACTGCAGTAACCTGAATCTGTGGTTTTACCGGGGTGACCGGAATACCCAACTTTTTTGCAAATTCATAATCCATAAAATTAGCCGCTGAGCCCGAGTCAATGAAGGCTTCAGTGACTTCAGACCTATCTTCCCACGAAATAGTACAGGGAAGAAGCAAACATTTATCATCTAGGGGTAAAAATTGTATGCCTAGGGTATCACCCCCGACTACACCTAGGCAGTAGCGTTTCCCGACTTCTTAGGGCAATTCTGCACTCTATGACCCCACTCTGCACAATAAAGACAGAGATGCTCTGATATTCTGCGTTTCCGCTCCACTTGAGACAACTTTGACCGACCAATCTGCATTGGCTCCGGTGGAGGTGAAGCGGGTGGAGGTGGAGTCACTGGGGGTGCAGCATGGGACACAATTCTCACATGGTTTTTACCCCGGGTCTGTCTCTGATAGCGCAGCCGGCGATCTATCCTGATGGCCGATGAAATGGCCTCATCGATGGACTTAGGTTCAGGCTGACTTAACATAAGATCGGAGACCTCGTCTGACAACCCTGATAAAAAACAATCTAAAAGGGCAAATGTGTCCCACCTGGCCGATACTGACCATCTCCTAAATTCAGCAGCGTAATCTTCAACCGGACTCTTGCCTTGACGTAAAAGTTTGAGCTTCCGCTCAGAAGTCGAAGCAATGTCCGGGTCATCGTAAATTATAGCCATAGCTTTAAAAAATTCCTCTACAGAGGTTAGGGCCTGGTGACTGATGGGAAGGCTATACGCCCAGATCTGAGAATCGCCTGATAACAAGGTTTTAATAAAGGTAACCCTTTGGGCCATAGTTCCTGAAGAATTGGGTCTTAACTCAAAGTATGACAACACTCTACTTCTAAAATTTCGGAAGTCAGATCTGTGACCAGAAAATTTTTCAGGTACAGGCATACGTATGTCTGTGCTAGGAGGAGATCGCTCTTCCTTCACAGCCGTCTGGAGGGTTTGTATAGATCCAGACAAAGCGTCAATTAACGTCTGGTGGCTGCCCAGCACTATATTGATGTTTTCCACCGAAGTGGTAAGTGTGCCCAAATGGCTGGTGAATGCGTCCATTTGCGTTTGGTCTGCCGTTCTGTGACGATCGGTGAAACACAGAGAGGGTCTGATTATTGGTGATCTGCAGTATCACCAAGAATGCAGATATATACCTGATTATTGATGATCTGCAGTATCACCGATAATCAGATATATTACTAACCTCTGCTCCAGATCTGTCTGTTAACGGTGTGAAAGTGTCGATTTACCTGGACTTCTCCCTTGAGGTGCAGAAACTGCGTGCAACTTTTAATGCTGTGAAAGCTGGACTCAGAGCACAAGACATTCCTTATAGCATGCTGTTCCCTGCTAAACTCCGCATCCAGTACAAAGGGAAATTTCATTTCTTTGCCTCACAGACTGAAGCTGCAACGTGGATGGAACTGCAGGGGTTCCCAATCCCTGTCCTCTCTCCTAAGAAAAGGAAATAATGTCATTTTTCTAATACTTAATCTCTGAGTGTGATTCTGCACTGAACTTTCTTTCACCAAGTGCCTCATTAGTCATGCTGGCCTATGGGTCCCTACCCAGCTTAGCCAGTACAGATAACTTCAGCGCTCACAGACAATAACTGAGACCTGTAAACCATACAGGAGCACTGATCTATATGCTATTATCTATAGAGTATATTCTTTATGCACTTAACTCTTCTAATAACCTTCGTGTTTTTACAGGTTGTTAGGTTATCTGTTTCTATGAAATATGCTCCACTATTAGATTAAGCGTACTTATAGATGTACAAGGCCGTATTTTATATAGAAATGCACCTGATTTTCCTAATAACTTTTGCCTTTACAGGTTCCCAATATGAGGCTGTGAGTTAGATGTTTTACAACTTCATTATGTGATCTTTTAGATTTATTAGATCCGACTACATATAGGGCCCATTAGACAATATAATGTCTCTTTCCCTTATAAATTGGTCCCCTCTGGACTCTGACTGGCGATTGCTGAGTTTTGCCTGCAACCTAAAAAACATTCCCAGGGCCGGGCCGAGGCATAGGCTGGAGAGGCTCCAGCCTCAGGGCGCAGTGTAGGAGGGGGCGCACAATTCATTCAGCTGTCATTCCTAATTGTGTATGAAGCAGAAAGAAATAAGAAAAGGGGATACATAGCAGTGACTGCAAGCCAGATAACTAGATATTAAGGTGTTGGGGAGGTTGTCGGCCCTGTAGCCCTCTTAGTCTAATAGCAATCAGTGTGTGACAGCAGTGGTGGGAGGGATGGAGGGGCACACTTTGGTGTCTCAGCCTTGGGTGCTGGAAGACCTTGTCCCTGCTCTGCACATTCCTACAAATGTATGCCTATCTCCTCCTTTTGATATGCCAATTTAGTGTTTTTTATGGTGGTTGGCTGCCACCTACTGGAGGGAAATGGAAGCGCCTCAATTATGTGTGCAGTTTTTCAGAAATTCCGCTGGGCAGCGTTCGCGGTTGTGGGTCTAGAGTGGATCATTCCGTATTTCCTGTTCTTTTTCTTTCTTTCTTTTCACTTTTCTTTTACTGTGTTTGTAACTAGTTATGTTTAAGTATACGTACCTATCCACAAGTTTCGGTGGATGTGTTTTATCTCGAGCCGGGATGACACTGAAGATACCTGTTAGCTTAGCTAGACCTCTCCTTGTGATTCAAGTTTAGGGAACTAGATCCTTTGTAGTTTAAAACAGGGGATGGGGTTAGGGATAACTGGGGTTTCTATGATGCAGTTTATTTATGTCCCTTTTGCAATTTACTCCTATTTTAGTGCAATGGCATGTGGCAAGCAGAGTCTTTATGGTGAGCTCAAATCTATTCTTTCCCTGGTGTGATGACGCACATTAAAATAGTTTCATGGAACGTGAGAGGCTTGAATAACCCCATTAAGAGGTGTCTGGTGTTTGAGCATTTACGGAAGATTTCCCCACACATTATCTGTCTCCAGGAAACTCATTTAATGGGTTCTCGAGCTCTACTACTTAAAAAACCCTGGATCTCCTCATATTATCTCGCTCATTTTTCCTCTTTTTCAAGGGGAACAGCCATCCTGATAGCTAAATCTCTCCCTGCTCAGATCCCTGATGTTAGAATAGATCCCAATGGGAACTTCGTTATTATTAAATACATTATAGATGGTAGACCGATGATCTTGGGATCAATTTATATCCCTCCTCCCTTTAATGCTCAGGCACTGGACCGCCTCTCTACTAAGCTTCATGCATTTATGGATGATCCGGTTTTGCTAATGGGTGATTTTAACGCTATACTCGACCCAGCATTGGACAGGTTGAATGGAGCTGGCAGACTATACACTCCCTTCATTAAGTGGCTATCTCAATATGATTTCCAAGATATCTGGGGATGGAAATTCCCTGATTCTAGGGAGTTTTCCTGCTATTCAGACAGCCATCAGACCATGTCACATATTGATCTTTGTCTTGGTTCTAAAGATATACTCCCCCTTGTAGACTCTATAGAGTACCTCCCTCACAGTATATCGGACCACTCTCCTCTAATTTGTCAGTTATATCTACCTGGCCACAAGTCTCCCTCGCTATGGAGACTTGGGACCTGCTGGCTCGGAGATGAAACTATACTAGAAGACTGTCGTAGGGATATGACTACTTACTGGCATATTAATCAGGGTACGGCTTCCCCCTCAGTATGCTGGGATGCCAGTAAGGCAGTACTTAGAGAAACTTTTAGAGCTTCAATGTCCAGAATGAGGCAAAATATCACTGCCTCACAAACTTACCATGAAAAAGGGATGCGGGAGGCCAAACTGCGACTAGTACAGCACGCCACTCGGGAAAATTATGTTAAATGGGAAGTGGAACGTAGAAAATTGGAGATACTTCTTGATAGGACTAAGCGGAGAGATTTGATACATACACAGAGGGGTTTTGAATTCGGTAACAAATGCAGTAAGCTCTTAACCTACCTACTGAAAACTAATGATCAATCATTAGCCATTCCAAGAATAATAGATAATTCAGGTATCATTCATACAACTTTCGCGGGAATTGCTAAGGTTTTTCAAGAATTTTACACTGCTCTCTATTCCTCTAGACTTGTTCACCCCACACAGGGAGTTGAGGATCTTTTTGGAGGCTTGGACCTCCCTCAGTTGTCAGATGAGGCCAGACGGGAGTTAGATGCCCCAATTACAGCAGATGAAGTTAGATTGGCTATTTCCTCTTTTAAATCCAATAAGACACCAGGTCCTGATGGCATCCCTGTCGAGTGGTACGCTAAGAACAAATCTTTGGCAGTTCCATATCTTACTCAACTATTCCAATATATATTTGAAGCCGACTCTCTCCCAGATACCATGCATGAGGCCTTAATTGTCCTTATTCTCAAACCTGGCAAAAATCCACTTTTATGCGACTCATACCGTCCAATTTCTTTAATAAACACGGACCTCAAAATCCTTACTAAAATACTAGCAATTAGACTGAACCAACATGTGACTTCTATAATTCACCCTGATCAGATGGGATTTATTCCCGGTCGTAATACCAGATTAAATATTCGCAGGTTTCGGTCTAATATCCAATATCCTCACTCTAATGCAGGCAGCAGAGTCATTTTAGCCTTAGACGCCAACAAGGCCTTCGACTCTATTAAGTGGCCTTATGTTTTGGTGGTCCTGGAGAGATTCGGGTTTGGCCCTAATTTTAGGAAATGGTTTGCCATACTATACAACTCACCCCGAGCGAAGCTCAGAGTTAATTCTACCGTCTCTAACAGCTTTGAGATTTCCTGAGGCACTCGACAGGGATGCCCGCTATCGCCCCTTTTGTTTGATATAGCTTTGGAGCCCATTGCTCATTCCATAAGAGAATCACCTCTGATTCAGGGTCTCCAAATTAATAAGGTAGAGGAGCGTGTTTCATTATATGCCGACGACATGCTCATATACTTGGCTGACCCCGGCCCCTCCTTGGATGCTGTCCTGGATATTTTTGTCAGGTTTGGCTCCCTGTCTGGCCTCTCAATCAACTGGTCCAAGTCAATTATTTTTCCTCTGGATGACTCCGCCCGACAGGTGATTTCACCACGATCCTGTCTACAGGTGGTGGACACATTTAAATACTTAGGGATCTGGATCCAGCGTTCCCCGGAGAAATTTCTTGATTTCAATTTGTACCCAGCCTTAGATACCATTGAATCCAAACTCAAGAGTTGGGTTTCCCTCCCACTTAATGTATGCGGTAGGATCTGTATAGTCAAAATGATCGTGGCCCCTAAGCTCCTTTATATTCTTCAGATGGCTCCGTCCTGGATTTAGGGGAAGGCATTTCGCCACATTGATGCATTAATAACTTCATTTATTTGGGCAAATTCAATACCTAAAATTTCCTTGTCCACATTACAATTACCCACATCTCATGGTGGTCTTGCATTGCCCAATTTTTTCTTATACTTTCTCGCCTCCCAGCTGGTACCCATTGCCTTTTGGCTAAGTAACATTAGGTAAGACTCTACCTTAGCAGTAGAAGCCGATATTGCAACTTCGTATGAGTCCTTGTGCGGAGCCATCTACAGATATGCAGTTCCCAACCAGGGAGGAGGAACCTCGCTTATACAAAACATAATCAAGGTGTATAAGGCCACGCACAAATTCTTGGGTGAACCTACCGCCTCTATATCTTTTAGTTCTCCTTTGTGGTGTAATAATAACCTCCCCAAACTTCTCTCAGTTCCTGAGCCACAATTTTGGGCCCACTATAATGTAAAATATCTGCATCAATTATTTTCTGGGGGAAAGTTTAGAGACTTCTCTGAATTCCAAGAGGAGTTTGGTTTACCTAGACATGCCTTCTTTAGGTACCTACAGCTTAGACATGCTGTACAGGCTCAGATTGGCCTGACAGGAGTGGATTTGACCCCTCTGAGTTTAGAGACACTCTTACTAAATAAAGATAGGACCAAACAGATCTCCAAATATTATAACTTTCTATTGGCCTCTCTAACTACACCCAAAGTTGAGTCTATTAAAAGGAAGTGGTCTGATGTGGTGGATGACATACAAGACGGGGACTGGTTGGACTTGGTAGATACTCACCATAAAACTACCATTGCCGCCTATGATAGGTTGATAAGTTTAAAGTGGCTACATCAGGCCTACCTATCCCCCATGCGACTGTCGCGAATGGGCCCTCTTCATGATGGCCGCTGTTTTAAATGTGGGCAGGAACAGGACAACTTCCTGCACTGCGTGTGGTTTTGTCCCCAGGTTAATGAATACTGGAAGTCAGTTATCCATTTTCTAAGAGATACTTTGGGCCTTCCCGTAGCCCATTCGTTCAAAGTCTGTATGCTGGGAATGATACAAGATATATCCTGTAATTCGGGTAAGAAGGTACTCATTAGAATTCTGTTGTTCTACTCCAGGAAATCTATTATTCTTAAATGGAAAAACAGTAACCCTCCCAATTTGACCGACTGGAAGAGACTGATAAATCTAGCACTTCCACTGTACAAGTTAACGTACCAAGCTCGTAATCAACCAAACAAATTCTCCAAGATATGGTCCACCTGGGTTGACTCAATGGACACTGTAATCCCAAACCTGGACATTAACGCCTCTGTCCAAGATCTGATCTTGGGCTAACCCATACATATATTTAAAGCCTCTTTTTTTCCTGTTTGCTATATAAGAGTCCTTTTGAAGTGTGCACTCTACTTTGATGATGCTCATGATTGTATTTTCTCTATGCTTTATATCTATGATTCTTGCTTATGCCGTGCATTGTACTGTAACTTGAACTGCATCTCGTTGGGGATTGTTTTTGTTATGTTTCTTTTTGCTCTATTAAGAGCTGTTTGTTGAAAAATAATAAATATTCTCTTTAAAAAAAAAAACTGAGGTGAGCAGAATAATGTGTTTAAAATCTTACCCAAAATGAGTAGAGCGTAGTACATTGCATATAAGCATTCTGCTCTACTCATCGTGTGGTGAGACTTTACTCCTCCTATTCTTTCTGATTACCTGAGTTTAGTGATTATACCTCATATTGTCTACAATGTGAGATACGAGGCCAGATTTATAATTTTTATGCCCATTGACCAAATATGTTGTGAGTCTCCTTCCTTGTGCAGGAGCGCCCCTCCCATTCCATAACCAGACCCCTTTTCATGTATAACATCCACTCTTTCATGAACAGCTCCCTTGGATATTCGATTCCTCTTTTTATGCGTTACTACCATTTTAAGCCTCCTCTTTCATATGTAATTAACCTCTTTGGTCATGACCAGGAGCCCCCTAGGGTTGCAGCCGCCCAAGGCCTGGGCCTTTGTGCCCTTTCCAGAAATCTGGCCTGGTGAGATATACCATTGAAATGGATCTTTATGGCAATTGGAGATCAAGATTTAATAAAATATTTCCAATCTAATGTAGTTGCCTGCATGATTAGCTTTTAAGGTGGCTGTATAGTTTTCAGTACAGTGGCTACTAGATGCTCTTTTGCGAGATATCCCAACATGTTTTGTTCTATGTTGGCCCAGAATTTGTCTAGATGGTTTGTCTACTAAGACATTGAAATCTCCAAATGGCATGTTTAATAATTCTAGGCAAGACATTCTGTTTGAAAAGTTTTCTGTAAGCAGCTTGTGTGCTTCCC
Source organism: Hyperolius riggenbachi (assembly GCF_040937935.1). NCBI lineage: Eukaryota > Metazoa > Chordata > Amphibia > Anura > Hyperoliidae > Hyperolius > Hyperolius riggenbachi. Next base: position 552,096,507 of record NC_090646.1, read on the forward strand.
TGAAGAAAGACTTTAGTATAAGAATATGCATGGATCTAAAGAAACATACAATTTTAGGTAGTGTCGGCATCTTAATTGAAAAGAAGTTCTTTTACAGCACTGGTTTTAAGATAGTTGTTTTGAGTGAGGATAGAAAAACAAACACCTGTAAAAAGGATGTACCATATATACTCGCATATAAGCCGACCCGTGTATAAGCTGAGGTACCCACTTTTCCCTCAGAAACCAGGAAAAAGTGGTTGGCTTGCATATAAGCCCCCTCCCCAGTATAGCCCTCTCCACTGTAGCCAGATGTTCACCCACTTCAAGTCAGCCCCCCTCCCCATAGCCAGATGTGCCCCAGGATCATACAGCTGTGTCTCAAGACGCCACTGGATGGTGACATAGATATGAGACAGATATTGCCACACAGGAAGAATTCCCGATCATTGCACAGCTGACATGATGCTTGCACACTCCGCTCCACAAGCCAGGGGACACAGGTAGTTTTGAGCAGGGGATGGAGGGCACGGACACGGCAGGGAGCAAGCTGGCAAGAGCAGGATCACTATTGCACAATCCTTACGCTCCTCTGCCAGTAACAAAACCTGCTCCTCCATCCATTCTGCTCCACTGACTCGCATATAAGCCGAGTAGGTAACTTTTCAGCACATTATTTATGCTGAAAAATTAGGCTTATACACGAGTATATACAGTAAGTAAAAGGTGTTAGTACAGTGGTGAAAGAAGGGGGAGAGCTGAGGAAGGAGATGGACACAGCATTTTTCATCATTTTACTGACAAAAATTACTTTTTTTTTTATAAATAGGGTGAAATCTTCAAAAGAATCATATTTCATATCATGACAGACAGCTTGAAAAATGTTGAAAAAAAATATATCTCATCAATTTTGAAATGCACAACCAAGCATGAGCAAAAACCCCTTTGTTCGAGAAGCCAGTTACACACTGATGATTTTAGACGTAAACAAAACAATTGCCTACAATGCTAATAAACAATGAACTACTTGTTTCAGTTTACTCAGATTGGCATCATTTTTTCCCTTTCATGATTCACACCTGGCTACAGCTTTTTATTTTATAAAATACCTTCAAATTGCTCTTCTGATTTGAATAAGAAAATACAAGCTTCCCTTTGTTTCCAGTGTATTAGGTGATGAGTTTGCAGACAGGGTTTCCTCGCACACAGTCAGTCCTTTGCTGTGAGTCATTCTAGTAAAGAATATTATCATTGGGATTCCCTGTGACTAAAATGTTGACTGTATTGTGACTGGAAAATAAGTCCAGTGATTGGAGTAAACTTCGGAGACTTTAATATTTTTATATAAAGCATTCTCTCTTTTTGGAGATAATTATCAGGGCGTAACTAGAAATCACTGGGCCCCCCTGCAAAACTTGGACCCCCCCCCCACACACACACACACATTTTTTGCATGAGTAAACTGAGAACCAATGTTATTCCATTGGCTATTATGCAGATAACACTCACCCTGGAAATGCCCTGTTTGAGCTCCTTCCATCAGGTAAACGTTTTAGATCAATCCGCACACACACAAACAGACTGAAAGACAGCTTTTTCCCATCCGCCATAAACTTGATAAACTCTGAATCCTCTCTGAAATAATTAACACTGTGTACAAATTGTTTAAACATCTGTAATACCTGGCATACTTGTATAATTTCTTCTCTTCCTTGTTACTATCACTATGTTCCCTATATGCACCGTGGGGTTGTCATGGAAAGTAATTTCGTTGTGTTACACAATGACAATAAAGTGAATTGAATTGAAAAACTGACAGCAGTGAAGCACTGCACGCATTTTCTCTATCTCTATGGAGCAGAACTGACTCTGCAGATTTCTCCAGCATCACTACAGTAGAGCACTTGGGGGTGAAAAGGCTGGGGGAAGGACGCTGTACACAACAGCCTGTTGAGCACTGAATAGGGACTGTCTCCAAATCTTTGTCTACAAAACTTTGTATGATTCGTTATCAGTGGCTGAGCAGAGGCAGTCATTAGAGCAATTGTGCACAGAGCAGAAAGCTTTTTCTCTCTGTGCCCTTAGTTGCCAGACTCTAAGGACAGAGAAAAGAAACATCTCACCCAAGGGGCCCCCTGCGGCTACTAGTCCCCCCTGCAGCTGCATCCCTTGCAGGGTCTATTGTTACGCCCATGATGCATATCATACAGTATATCTACAACCCTGCAGACTTCATCTTAGCACCAGGGGCATAGATATACTGTACTTATCTCCACCACGACCGCTGCTGTGCAGGCTCCCGCTCGCTTATGCATGCACTCCTAGGATTGTTTGCGTCGCCACCCGTTAGTAGGAAGATCAGTGAATCTCCACACAGTTGCTTGGAGCTGCTATATGGATCCATCCCCATCATTATCCGCAAGTGGGCACTGCTAGTTTCACAGCTTCCAGTGAGGCAAAGAGTAATGTTAAGCTCAAATTTCGGATAATTGGAATTTTGCATTGACATTTGCCGTTAAGATGTGAAATCATATTGCAAAATTTTGAGCAAATTTTTAATTAATTTAGCCCTTGATGAGTCCTATTGGATGAAACTAGAAGGGCAGAGCCAGTGCGCGTTGACGCCACACAAACCAGGAAACTAACGCTTGTGCAGCTCGGGAGTTCCTGGGGTAATCACTGGCGGGACGCCGTGGTGTTTTGCAGAAATGATTCCCCCTGGGGAGTAGGCGTGCTGTGTATCTTTACCTGCAAACCTTTGTTGGATGGATTCGATGGAAAAAAAGTCTTATCTGTGAAACCTGCCTATGTGTACCATACTGCAGCTGGATGACAGCCAGAGTGCTAGACCCCCCTGGTATCTGAGGAGGCAACAATCTGGTGAGCCCCTGTCCTTCTGTTTGAGTATTCTGGGTGTATATGCCTACTGATTTTATGCAGCCTCTGATGCAAACTGTTTGAAGTTACAGTATTATGCTATGGAAGCTTTGTGTCTTCTTTCTAGATTCTGATGGATGTGGAGAGCGCACGGGTACTTTAATATACTGCTTTCACACTCTGGAACTCTGTCTATGTGCGCACTCACAAAAAGTTGCTATCTGTGTGATCCCTTTGTGGTTGGTGCAGTATTTCATGACATCTTTGAATTTAGCACATAAACAAATTACTAGAGCAGAGAAACATTAGATGTGTGGCACTTTCTATTATCAATGTTCAATAAAGTGAAAAAGCAATAATTACATTGCTTTCATCACAGCTGCTTGACCCTTGTTGTTCTGCCATAGGCCTGGACGTGTGCTCCGTCAATTAAGTAGAAGAAAGAACAAATGTTAATCCATTTCTAGCAAGGCTTGTCCCTCGTTTGTGCCCGCCACCCACCTCCACTCCTGCAGCCGCCACACATGCTGTAACATCTAGAACTGTTGTGTAAATTTACCTGGATTGGATGTCATTTACCATTAAATGTGCACAGACATGGACGGAAGGTGCTCGTGCTCTTCTTTACAAACAGCATAACCAAATGACATTACGTAATTTTGTGATTATGCATATTTATGCAAAAATGCTTCATGAATAGTATAACTGGAGGGCCGGCAAAATGAAGACATGTGGTTTGGGTCCTGGCAGCCAGTGGTGGAAGAGCAGTGTTTTCTGGTGGCCAGTGGTCTGAGTCCTGAAGGGCAACGGGTACAAAAAAGTTTTTTTTAAGCATAATATCCTCATATCCCTCAATCTCACAATCCCAAATGATCGTTTAGTACTTTTATCTCTCTTCTCTGCCCGTCACCCCCTTCTCCATCTACCTGGCTATCAGTGGATGAATTTGTATCATACTTCACAGTTAAAATCAACAAAATCCATAGCAACTTCTCCCTGCAACCCTCAAGTCCTGCCTGTACCCTCTACTGAACTCTTCTCTAACTGCCCCATTAATCTCACTCACTGAGCAATTTCTCTCATCTCTTATTTCCAAATTCCATTTTACTACCTGCTCTCTGGGTTCTATCCCCTCCCATCTCATTTCACAGCTCTCCTCATTTCTGATCTAAGTTTTCTCTTTAAAGATAATCTGTACTCTAAAATTCTTACAATAAAAAGCATACCATTCTATTCCTTATGTTCCCCTGTGCCCCTCTGTGCGGTTTCTGCCACTCCCTGCTGCAATCCTGGTTTGTAATTAACAGTTTTAGGCAGTGTTTACAAACAAAAGACTGGCTTCTAACCAGAGTATCATAGGCTGAGAACTAGCTTACTGTGTGACTCATGCAGAGCTTGGAGGGTGTGTGTAAAGCTTCTGCCAATGACAAGCAGTGCTGCACATTCCACACATTCCAGCCTCAGCCGACAGACACGACAGAGGAAAGGAGATAAGATTTATTACAGAGACAGTGGAAGTAGGAAAGGCTGCAGTAAGACAGACCACATTAGAACAGTAATAGAAACTTATAGGACAGAAGAAATAAGGCTCAAAATTTTGTTACAGAGTCTCTTTAAGCTTTCCCTTTTCACCGCCACTTACCTATCCTCACTGTTAAAGGCTGTCATTACACTAATTCTTAAAAATCATCTCTGGATTCCACAGCCCTCCCCAGCTATGGCCCAATTTCACTTCTCCCCTTTGCCACCACACTACTAGAATGCCATTGGTATGCATAATTAACTAACCATTTATATTCTAACTCACTACTCGATTAACCCCAGTTTAGTTTTCACTCCAACCACTCCACTGAAACACCCCTTACCAAAGTGGCTTATGACCTCCTAATCCTTCTTTGTCTGTCCTCTAACACTGTTAATCACAACCTGCTCCTTTAACCACTTAAGGACCAGGGGTGTTTTGCCTGATCTGTACTGCATGGACTCTCCAGCCCGCAGCACAGATCAGGATTATGCCAGGGTGATCAGACTTACCCCCTTTTTTCCTCACTAGGGGGATGTCCTGCTGGGGGGGTCTGATCGCCGCCGGCTTGCTGCGCTTTGCGGGGGGCTCTTCAAAGCCCTCCCTTCCGCAGCGTTTTCGGCGCTCTCTTCCTTCCCGTCCCTCCCTCTCCCTCCATGGGCTGCGCAGGACGGATATCCATCCTGCGCATTGTAGGATAGGCTTCAGCCTATCATATGCCGGCAATCCCCGGCCAATCAGAGGCCGGGGATCGCCGATCTGCCTCTGATTTCTTCCCCGCGTGTTTACATTTTGCCGCGATCGGCGACACTCCAGCTGTTCACGGAGACACCCTCCGTGAACTGACATGGAAAGGCCGCCATGGTAAACCACTTAAGACCTGCTGGCGCCTATCGGCGTTAGGCGGTCGTTAAGTGGTTAAGCACTCTCACCCTTGGGTATTAGTAACCTTGGTTTTCCTGGATGTCTTATCTCTCTGGAAGGTCTTTCACTGTCTCTTACTCAGACCACATCTCCTCTCCACATCTACTGTCTGTTGGGGTACCTCAGGCCTGGGTCCTTGTTCCTCTTCTTTTTTCCAGTTATATGCATGGTTTCAGCTCCTTAATAAACTTTTAGTTTCCAATATCACTTATATGCTGATGACACACAACTGTACCTCTCAGCCCCTGATGTTAATTTCCTCCTTTCATGGATTCCTCGTGGCCTGTACCTTCTTTCATGACTGCTTTTTAAAACTTAACATGAGTAAAACAGAACTGATTATCTTTCTTTTTTTATGTCTAACCTACAAATCTCTCAACAATTTTTCTCCCCCTTACGTCTCCTCACTAGTCTCTAAGTACCATCCCAACTGCAGCATCCGTTCTACATACAGTGGTGTGAAAAACTATTTGCCCCCTTCCTGATTTCTTATTCTTTTGCATGTTTGTCACACTTAAATGTTTCTGCTCATCAAAAACCGTTAACTATTAGTCAAAGATAACATAATTGAACACAAAATGCAGTTTTAAATGATGGTTTTTATTATTTAGTGAGGAAAAAAAACTCAAAACCTACATGGCCCTGTGTGAAAAAGTGATTGCCCCCCTTGTTAAAAAATAACTTAACTGTGGTTTATCACACCTGAGTTCAATGTCTGTAGTCACCCTCAGGCCTGATTACTGCCACACCTGTTTCAATCAAGAAATCACTTAAATAGGAGCTATCTGACACAGAGAAGTAGACCAAAAGCACCTCAAAAGCTAGACATCATGCCAAGATCCAAAGAAATTCAGGAACAAATGAGAACAAAAGTACTGTAATTGAGATCTATCAGTCTGGTAAAGGTTATAAAGCCATTTCTAAAGCTTTGGGACTCCAGCGAACCACAGTGAGAGCCATTATCCACAAATGGCAAAAACATGGAACAGTGATGAACCTTCCCAGGAGTGGCTGGCCGACCAAAATTACCCCAAGAGCGCAGAGAAAACTCATCCGAGAGGCCACAAAAGGCCCCAGGACAACATCTAAAGAACTGCAGGCCTCACTTGCCTCAATTAAGGTCAGTGTTCACAACTCCACCATAAGAAAGAGACTGGGCGAAAACGGCCTGCATGGCAGATATCCAAGGCGCAAACCACTTTTAAGCAAAAAGAACATTAAGGCTCGTCTCAATTTTGCTTAAAAAAAATCTCAATGATTGCCAAGACTTGTGGGAAAATACCTTGTGGACCGCTGAGACAAAAGTTGAACTTTTTGGAAGGTGCGTGTCCCGTTACATCTGGCGTAGAAGTAACACAGCATTTCAGCAAAAGAACATCACACCAACAGTAAAATATGGTGGTGGTAGTGTGATGGTCTGGGGTTGTTTTGCTGCTTCAGGACCTGGAAGGCTTGCTGTGATAGATGGAACCATGAATTCTACTGTCTATCACAAAATCCTGAAGGAGAATGTCCGGCCATCTGTTCGTCAACTCAAGCTGAAGCGATCTTGGGTGCTGCAGCAGGACAATGACCCAAAAGACACCAGCAAATCCACCTCCGAATGGCTGAAGAAAAACAAAATGAAGACTTTGGAGTGGCCTAGTCAAAGCCCTGACCTGAATCCTATTGAGATGTTGTGGCATGACCTTAAAAAGGCAGTTCATGCTAGAAAACCCTCAAATAAAGCTGAATTACAACAATTCTGCAAAGATGAGTGGGCGAAAATTCCTCCAGAGCGCTGTAAAAGACTTGTTGCAAGTTATCGCAAACGCTTGATTGCAGTTATTGCTGCTAAGGGTGGCCCAACCAGTTATTAGGTTCAGGGGGCAATTTCTTTTTCACACAGGACCATGTAGGTTTTGAGTTTTTTTTCTCACTAAATAATAAAAACCATCATTTAAAACTGCATTTTGTGTTCAATTATGTTATCTTTAACTAATGGTTAACAGTTTTTGATGAGCAGAAACATTTGTTTGTGACAAACATGCAAAAGAATAAGAAATCAGGAAGGGGGCAAATAGTTTTTCACACCACTGTATGACTGTCTGCTTTCCTCCTCTGGAATCACCTACTGCCAATGATGTACACAGGGCTTCTCATGACCCTCTACCCAAACCTTCCAATCTTCAAGCGCACCCTTAAACACACTTTTTCAGACTAACATACAATCTAATCTAGGAGATTCCACTCTCAGCCTCTCTCTAGAGACGATTGGAACAGCTGAATGCCGAATTTATTGAAATTCCAAGCTCCGTTAGTAAATACCAAATTTTTTGTTCTAACTTTCATGCTCTGAAAGCATTTTCCATTGAAGTCAATGGCACCAAATTCTGTGCTTAAAGGGATACTTAAGTGTGTTCCACCGTATACTCCTCGCTCTAGCGTCTGACTTCACTTCCGGAAGTGACGTCACTTCCGGAAGTGACAACAGACGCTAGAGCGAGGAGTATGCGGTGGAACGCACAGAAGGTATGTATCTGCCCGCCGCTGCCCACACTGTAACTTAAGCTGGAGGGGAGCGCAGAGGGGAGAGCCCCGAGGTGAGGGAGAGGGGGGGAACTTCCCCTCTCCCCGCCGACTGTGGCCAAGGCTTTCCCCTCATGCCGCCACCCCACCAGCCCCCACAAAACGGCCCCGAGCGGGCCCCAGGGGAGGCCCGGGCCCCCCCATGGGAGCAGGGGCTGCAGGCCCTATTGTTACGCCAGTGAGTTCTCGGCAGAGCGAGTTAGAGCAGCATTGAAGTGGGGTAGGCTTTCTTGAAAAGGTGAGTTTTGGGGGCTTGTCTGAAGGTGTTGAAGGAGGGGGCAAGCCTGATGGGCAGTAGGAGAGAGTTCCACAGGAAGGGTACACTGTACCGCACATCGAGTTTCGCACACATATTTCATAGGTTTTAAGAAAATTGACAATGTGGGGTCCTCCCTCTTAAGCTTCTTTATCCCCTTGCCACCCATGCAGCTGTTATAGCCATAATTCAGAGCCTGGACTGCGTGGATACCTGTAGAGGCTTCCCACGCATGCCACAACCTCTGTTGGCACTCGTAGACGCCCATGAAGAGATCCAATGGCTGTAGGGCACCTGGGCGAGTATGGCCACAGCTACGCAGTAGGCCAGAGCTGTTCCATGCTACTGCACAGGCACAGCTGCAGCACTGTTGCATTCGTGCATGAATAGGAGTATAGCCCAGATCTTACAGAGGGTCCCGACAAGATGCAGTAGTATCAAGGGGGACATGGGAAGCCTTTGCAGGATCCCGTTCTTAGGTAGCTATGTTTTTTTTTTTTTTTCGATGTTCACCTCAGGTTAATTTTAAGAGAAATGAAGAACCCTCTGGACTGTTCAAAGACTTCCCACAACTAAGGTAAGTATATATCTTTTGTTTTGTTTTTTCACTTGAGGTACACTTTAATATCATTATCAAAAAAATGAATCAAACATTTCTGGATAGTTTTTTATACGTATATGCATGTTAATAGTAAGGTTTCATTTACTTTCTGTAATACTGGAAGTTCTGCTACTGTTCAGGTAAATATGTATGTGGGCAGGCAGAGTGTGGTTTTAGGGAAATTGTTTATTTTCCCACATCCTGGACCCCAGTTCAGCTGAGGAAACAATTATTTTGACTTCCTTGTTAATACAGGTTTCTGTTGCAGCCAGGTGATCTAAAACCACATTTTAATGGAGGATTTCTCAAGCATCCCAAATTGACAACTAATATGGCTCAGCTAAGATTTCATCTCCTGGTTCTTCTTATCAGTGAATATCAGAAAAGTATCTTTTTCAGATATTATCAGATTGAAACCAAGATGTGGGATGTTTAGATTATATGAGCAAGTAAGGTTACACAAGAGAGGCACAATATCTATCAATACATATGATGTTTAAAATCTTTGTCTTTTCTGTAATTCCTGTTTTTCCAAGTATTCTGTGTATGTTGAAATATTTCTTAACTTCTGCTGGGTGTTTGACTTTGTTTGTTTAAACTAATGGAATACCTGACAACCAAAAATGTTTAGAACTTTTTCGTAGTTATCTATTTTACATCCTGAGAAATACCTGTAAGGTCCAGTTCACACTTCAAGAGCTTTCCTAAGCGCTTTGTGATTTTAAAAGCTCTTGCTTATATAATGCTATGTGTTTGTTCTCACTTGAGTGTTGGTATTTTTATGAAAATCCCCTATAGCATTGCTTTAGCAAGAGCTTTTCAAGCTTGTAAATCAGCCCTCGGGGCTTGTTCACATTAAGAGCGTTTTCACTTTTTTTTTAAGTGCTGGCGATTTTTAAAATTGCTTTAAAAGCGCTTCTGCAATGTTGCTCTATGTGAGTGTTCTCACATGAGCGATGAGCTTTCTTTCCAATTGCAAATGCGGCCCCTGCACCATCTCCTGAGCTTTTGCGCTTCAATACAAACTATAGGGAAATTGCAAAGTGCTTTGAAAAGCGATATGCCCAGCGCTTTTGAAGAATAAATACATTGTATTTATTCAGATCCAGGTCAAATAGTTATCTTCCTGAGTGTCATCAGGAAGAAAAAAAAATCGCAGCACAAAAAAGGGCAAATCGCATTGAAAGTGAACAGAAAATTGCTTTCAAAAGCGTTCAAAGTGCTTGCTATTGCGCTACCGATTTATAATGTGAAGTAGGCCTAAAGCTGGATTTAAATCAGATGTGGTGACCTATAAAGACAGAGAAATCTATAGTGAATCCAGTGTGTGTGTGTGTGTACAGCGGCCATCTGACATCTCTTAAAGGACTTCCGAGGCCAAAACGAAAAAAAAGTTATATACCTGCATCGCATATGAAGGCACGGAAGACGCCATTCATGCCCTCCATGCCGTTCCGCCGGGTCCCCGCCGCTCAATAGCCCCCCGGCCCGGCTCCCAACCCCACGGCCTGGGTCGGGCTCTCCTGTCTCCACAAACATGGCTGCATGAGCTGACCGCGGCTGCGCAGTCCGCATCGCCGCAAGTGCGGCTGCGCAGCTCTAGGGCCAACCCCCTGATCCACGCTACAGGAAACAGCCTGTTTGTGGAGGCAGGAGAGGACGACCCGGGCCATGGGGTTGGGAGCCAGCCCGGGCAGCTATTGAGAGGCGGGGACCCAGCGGAACGGCATGGAGAGAATGCCTTCATAGGCGATGCAGGTATATAACTTTTTTTTTCGATTTGACCTCGGAAGTCCTTTAAAAATCCATCCTGCCGGATCTTTAGCGACCTCTAACCCCGAGAGTCCCTGAGTGCATTGTTAGCTTCACTCACTCTGCTTGCGATACGCTTTCCACCACTTTCTCTATTTTTTAAGACATATAGATATTACAAGTATAGGGAGATTTGATGTACCAGAATATATCCAACTTATATTTGTATATCAGAAAAAGTTATGTATTCTATTGTACTTTCATTGTTCTGGTGCTCTTCAACATAGAACAAAGAAACCTATCTGTGACCTCTTGTTCTAAAAGCAAGTTATTTTAAATGTTTTTGTAAAAAAGAACTATTCACCTCTGATAGGAAGTTGTACATGTTCTGCAGAGATGTACTGCTCAAAATAAAAAAAAAATCACAGCTAGCAAATATGTCTTCCTTTTTTAAAGAACAACACTGTTACCTATTACAGTATTTTCTGCTGTATAAGACGCTCTGGAATATAAGACCCACCTAGGTGTAGAGGCCAAAAATGGGGGGGGGTTATCTACTAAATCTGGTGCGTCCATGTTCCAGGAGCATCTTGTACATATTTTCCCCAATAATGTGTACTCCTGTGTCTCCATGTGTCCTCCTGTGTCCCCATGTCTCCCCATGTGTGCTTCTGTATCCCTATGTGTCTTCCTGTGTGTCCCATCTCTCCCCCATGTGTCCTCCTGTGTCCCCCATGTCTCCCCATGTGTCCTCCTGTGTCTCCCATGTCTCCCCCATGTGTCCTCCTGTGTGCCTCATGAATCCACCAGTGTCCCCCTGTGTCCTCCTGTATCTCCCATGTTTCCTCCTGTGTCTCCCATGTCTCTCCCATGTGTCCTCCTGTGTCCCAGAGTGTGTCCCCTTCTGCCCGCAAAGTGCCCACACACCCCGTGTGTTTCTGCTTGGGGGCCTGTGGGGGATGCAGGCACACATGCAGGGAATCCCCGATGTGGCGGCAGGTTGGCAGGAGTTCGTAGGTTGTGGATTGTCTACATTCACCGTATAAGACACATGAGAATTTTTCTCTCCTTTTTTGGGAAGAAAAAATGTGTCTTATACGGTTAAAAATATGGTATTATACAAAGTTACCATTATGAGTAGAGATGGGCCGAACCTCCGATTTTAGGTTCGCGAACCTTCGCGGAAGGTTCAGTTCGCGGAAAAGTTCGCGAACCGCAATAGACTTCAATGGGGATGCAAACTTTGAAAAATAGGAAAAATTATGCTGGCCACAAAAGTGATGGAAAAGATGTTTCAAGGGGTCTAACACCTGGAGGGGGGCATGGGGGAGTGGGATACATGCCCAAAGTCCCGGGGAAAAATATGGATGTGACGCAAAGCAGCGTTTTAAGGGCAGAAATCACATTGAATGCTAAATTGCAGGCCTAAAGTGCTTATACATCAATCAGGGAGTGTAATTAGAGTTCTGCTTCACACTGACACACCAAACTCACTGTGTAACACACCGCAAACAGCTGTTTGCGTAGTGACGGCCATGCTGGACTGATGCGCAACATGGCCAGAGTGTAGGCCGCGGCAGTTTTCCAGCCCATATGGTCGCCGGGCTGTGGTAGCTCAATGATAGAACAACAGTGACTGTCCAGCTGATCAAATTTGGTCTGTCCACAATGAGGCAACGACCTTATTATCTTCTTGTATGTAGGTAGACATAGGTAGGAGTCCCAGTATAGGTAGGTAGGCATAGGTAAGAGTCCCAGTATAGGTAGGTAGGCATAGGTAGGTGCCTCAGTAGTTAGCTAGGCATAGGTAGGAGTCCCAGTATAGGTAGTTAGGCATAGGTAGGAGTCCCAGTATAGGTAGGTAGGCATAGGTAGGTGCCTCAGTAGTTAGCTAGGCATAGGTAGGAGTCCCAGTATAGGTAGGCAGGCATAGGTAGGTGTCCCAGTAGTTAGCTAGGCATAGGTAGGAGACCCAGTATAGGTAGGTAGGCATAGGTAGGTGTCCCAGTAGTTAGCTAGGCATAGGTTGGAGTCCCAGTATAGGTAGATAGGCATAGGTAGAAGTCCCAGTATAGGTAGGTAGGCATAGGTAGGTGCCTCAATAGTTAGCTAGACATAGGTAGGAGGCCCAGTAGTTAGCTAGGCATAGGTAGGAGACCCAGTATAGGTAGGTAGGCATAGGTAGGTCCCCTAGTATAGGTAGGTAGGTAGGTGTCCCCGTATAGGTAAGTAGGTGCCCCAGTAGTTAGGTAGGCATAGGTAGGTGTCCCAGTATAGATAGTTAGGCAGGGCCTGGCTGGCACAGTAATAACAATTACCAAGGTCCAGCTGCAACAGATAGGGCTGTATAATGTCAGTGAGCAACACACACAAAAAAAAATACATCTGGAAAACATTAGCTCTCAAAAGAGCTGTTGAGGGAGGGGTGCTAGTTTAGCAATTACAATCAGCCAGGAGCAAGCCAAGAGCCTGACTAATCTGTCCCTAGGAGAACAAGTCTGCAGCAGCTGTCCCTAGTCTGTCTCTAGCAGGCACACGAGTGAGTGTAATGGCCGGCAAGCCTGCCTTATATAAGGGGGGGTGGGGCTCCAGGGCTTAGTGTAGCCTGAATGGCTACAATGTGCCTGCTGACTGTGATGCAGAGGGTCAAAGTTGACCCTCATAGTGCATTATGGGGCGAATCGAAGTTCCGCAAAAGTTCGCCTAGTCCAGGCGAACGCGAACCACCAAAGTTCGCCTGGAACCGTTCGCCGGCGAACTGTTCGCTACATCTCTAATTATGAGTTATACTTGAATATAACTTTTCAAAAAATGTTATGTCTGATAGTAATTTTTATATGCTTTAGCTGCCAATCAATTCAAATTATGAGTGAGTAGCACCTTGCTATATAGATTACAAAGAGATACTGTAAGACCAAGGTAAGTTACTTAGACCAAGGTGTTGTGGAAAATCATAACATGCATGGTCTGCTTATCCTCCAAGTTTTGTAGATAATCATTTGGAAATATATATACCGTACATAATCTTTCAAATTACCCCAAAGATACAATGAAATAAATGACTGTTAATGCCAATACATAGTTCATTAACTTTAACTGTAGAGTATAGCAATGTCATTTTAAGAAATGACCTAATGTTCTTGCAGCAAAATTATGATCATGTTGTATATTTGAAGCTTTCCTCACAATCATAAAATATCTAAAGCAGCGAATGGTGCTATTGCACAGCAACATATGAATAAACAAAAACTACTAAGTGACTGTTAAATACAAAATGATTCAATGTTTATTAATGGCAAGATTGCCTATAAAAATATTAATTATTAATAGTGCTCTCATCATAATCATGTATATAAATAAATTAATATAATAACCCTAAAGTGCAAGAATAGGAAAGACACATATATACACCTCAATATGAGAGCGGTAAACAAACACCAATGTGGTATAATGCTGCTAAAGAGGAGAAATTATCCGCATACATGTAATAAAGGTTCCTGGGGAAAAAAAAGGCGCAGGGAATTGCCGCTAGTAGAATATCGTTGAAATTAGTGGTATTCTACTGCTAGATTCCAATAGTAAAATCTTGGTAATGTTTACCGATATTTTACTATAGCTTAACCTAACCCTATTCTCACACAGATCCCTCCCTCTACCTAAGCCTAACCCTTAGACCCCCCCCCCCCCCCCCCCCCCCGTGGTGCCTAACCTAAAAAAAATACTCCCCTGGTGGTGCCTATAATCCTTCAGACCCCCCCTGGTGGTGCCTAATCCTAAATCTCTCCCTGGTGGTGTCTAACCCTACCCCCTCCTAAACCTTCCCCCCGCCAGAAAGCCCCAATATGCTGCAATGAAGGCTTGCCACTATCGGGTGCCGAAAATTACCTTCTTTGGTGAAAATTGCGGAAAATAACGGGACAAAGAAGGGTGCTTCGGGTGCCAGAATTTACCTTGCTTGCCGCTAATCAGGTGCCTCTGGGCTTTGAAATTTGCCTTATTGCCGCTAATCGGGCACATCAATTTATCTTCTTTGCCGCATTGTAAAAGCATAATTTTCGGCAAAGAAGGTAAATTTCGTCGCCCGATAGTGGCTGCCACCATGCGCACTGAATTTCCCATGTTTTGACGCTTATTACTGCTTTTATAATAGACACCTATAGCGGCACCATTTTTTTCATAAGGGCTCTTCCACCTGTTTTACCTGATTCCAAATTATCCTCCACTGCTTTGAAGAGTGCACTAAGGCTCTGTTCACATCTAAAAACGAAAGCGCTGACGGCATTGATTTATATTTTTTTGCATGTTTTCCCCCTCCCGGCTCTCCACTGCGCGCTACGATTTTGTGCAAAGCGCTTTTGCAAGCGCTTTTGCAGAGTGATTCCTTTTTTCACTTCCTGACGTCAGTTAGGAAGGGAACTCTTTGACCCAGAAAAGAATAAATACAATGTATTTATTCTTAAAATCGCAAACGCAATCGCCGCACAAAGCAATTTTGTGAGCATTTAGCGCTCTTCGTAGACCTTCCATTAGACCAAAATCGCCCCAAAAATGCTACAGGCACCACTTTGCAGAGTGCAAAGCAGACGAAATGCGCTGATACCGTCTTTCCCCAAATATAAGACACTGTCTTATATTATTATTGGGGAGGAAATATGTGCTAGGGCTTATTTTCGGGGGGGGGGGAGGGGCTAGACGCTTTGTGTATGGGGCGGCTCTTACCGCACCTTCCTTGTGGCTGCGTCACGCTCCGTTCCAAGAAATTTCTCCGGTGGTGGCGGCGGCGACATGGTATTCAAGCTATGAGGGCGCACTTTGACCCTCACGCTGCACGCAGTACACTTTGCCGGCTTTGCGCTGGCGCTTCCTTCCTGTCATAATCGTGCGCCTGGCTGATGCGTCCCAGGCGCACATTGATTATTACATGAGGGGAACATCAGCGCAGAGCCGGCAAAGCGTACTGCGTGCAGCGTGAGGGTCAAAGGGCACCCTCATAGCTTGAATACCATGTTGCCGCCGCCGCCACCACCTTCCCATACACACAGCCCCCCCCCCAGCTAGGCCTTATTTTCGGAGTAGGTCTTATATTTCAAGCATGCTTGAACTATAAGGGAGGCCTTATTTTCGGGGTAGGTTTTATTTTAGGGGAAAGACGGTATGAACCTTCTCATAGAGATTCCTTGCACAAGAGGTTTGTGGGTGATTTTGAAAATCGCCCGCGCTTGAAAAAAAGCCGAAAACGCCCTTAGTGTGAACAAGCCCTGAGGCTCTTTTCACATCTAAAAACTAAATCGGTGATGGCAGCGATTTTTGATTTTCTGTGCGTTTTCTTTTCCCCCTCCCATCACTCCACTGCGCGCTACGATTTTTTGCAAAGCGCTTTTTTTTTTTTGCAGAGCACTTCAGTTTTTTCGACGGAAGTGACGTCAGGAAGTGAACTCTTTGACCTGGAAAACAATAAATACAATGGGCTTGATTCTCTAAGACAAATAGCATGCCTTATCCGAGTTAACATACCTTATCTGAGTTAACACGCCTTATCAAAGTTGACATGCCTTATCAGAGTAGAATAGCAAGCGCTACAAACCCGAAGGGGCTCAGGGCAGGACGAGTGGAGCTCTCATCATTGCCAATTAGCAGGCATAAGTTCGTAGCGCTTGTTATGCTACTCTGATAAGATGTGTTAACTTTAATAAGGCTTGTTATCTCTGATAAGGCGTGTTAACTTGGATAAGGCGTATTATCTCTGATAAGGCAAGATGACTCGGAAAAGGCATGCAATTTGTCTTAGTGAATCAAGCCCAATGTATTTATTCTTAAAATCACGACCGCAATTGCTGCACAAAGCAATTTTGTGAGCATTTAGCGCTCTTCCTATACTTTCCATTAGCATTAGCCCAAACTCGCCCAAAAATGGTACAGGCACCACTTTGCGGAGCGCAAAGCGGATGAAATGCTCTGATATGAACCTTCTCATAGAGATTCATTGCACAAGCATTTTGTGGGCGATTTCAAAAATCGCCTGCACTTGAAAAAAGGCCGAAAGCGCCCTAGATGTGAACAAGCCCTAAGGGTTGATGAATCCCATCAGGCCACTACCCATATGATATCAATGATCCAAGACAGTTTCAAAAAACGTTCATCAGTCCGATATGCACATCTGTTACCAGATTAAATGCATGCAAACACTATGCTTGGAAACTCACTGCACTGCATACAATAGCGGTATGGCAGGAATCCCTAGTTTCAAATATAATTTAAACTGTTCACCAAAGTCTACATGATGTGATAAAATACTGCTAGAAAGGACCGGTTAACCATTAATGACAACCAGACTTATAAAAATGTCCTGCTAGAGCCTCTTAATGGCTCCAGGACGTTTTTATAAGTCAGACAGTGCTGCTGCTGCTGTGCGCATGCACATGAGATAAGTGAGAAAAAAACCACCATAGAAAAAATACACCTTTATTTCCAAATACTATATTGTCACCATACTTTGTACTAGGGACATAATTAAAATCTTGTGATAACCAGGACAAATAGGCAGATAAAATGTGTGGGCTTTATGCACAGTAGCAGTGTTTATATTAAAACTATAGGGGATGAAATTGGAGAAGTAGTGTATTTTTTTCATTTTTTCCATGTTTTTCCCTTTTAAATGCACAGAAAATAAAGTAATTACTGAAAACAAATATCAACCCCAAAAAGCCTAATTGGTGTTAAAAAAAACCCCAAGATATAGATCATTTAATTGTGATTAGTAGTGATTAAGCTATTGGCAAATGAAAGGGATGAGCACTGAAAGGTGAAAATTGCTCTTGTCCATTAGGGTAAAAACTGCTTTGGGGTGAAGTGGTTAAATTCCTATGTTATGCAGAGTGCACTAAAACGTTCAGGCAGGGCAGGGCCGGTTTATCAACCAGGCACATCAAGCATCCACTTAGGGCTCCATTCAGGGTCTAAAGGGCCCCATTAGGGTTGCCAAATATCGACACTAAAGTATCCACACTGCCCGTCCTTTTGGGACAGGCGTCCGCCTAATAAAAGAGTTCATTGCTACGATTGTAGATCCCCTGCGTACATAGGCTTGTCCCCGGGTGGCTGAGCTAAAAAAAAATTCACAGGCTTCCTCTTCTGCCCCTCCCGCCCGCCAATCAGTAACTCTCTTTCATTTTGGTGCCTCTCTCTGCCAATGAAGAAGACAGAGGCAGCCGAGTGAGCTGGACTCGCCCCCAAATCCCTGTCCAGACACCACCTTGCAAGGAAGTTTGCAGAAGAGCGAGTGCAGCATCGCTCCAGGAGTTCTCCGTCCTCCTTAAATCTGTTCTCTCCCTAAAAAGCAGGTAACCACCACAGGCACCTACAACAATGTATGTAAGGCCCAGTGCACTCCAAAACCGCTAGTAGATCCTCTGGTATTACAAATGTGCAGCTGTCACACACAGGTGCAGTGAGCAGTTATGCAGTGACTGGTGTTATATAACACTGCGTGCTGTCACGCAGGTGCAGTGAACATGAACAGGTATGCACGGTCGGACTGGTATTATAAATGTGCAGCTGTCACACACAGGTACAAATATCAGCTAGGAGCAAGCTACAAGAGCCTAACTAAGCTTTCCCTAAGTCTGCAGCAGGTTCCTCTCCCTTCGCCGACGCAGCTGCCTTATATAAGGGGGGGGGGGGCTCCAGGAGGGAGTGCAGCCTGATTGGCTGTCATGTGTCTGCTGACTGTGATGTAGAGGGTCAAAGTTTAGCTCAATGATGTAGTATAGGGGCACGCGAACCACCGATGTTCGCGGCCGAACCATTCGGGACAACTCCAAAACTCACAAGCATCGAGGGAGAAACGGGCAGAAGTTTGGGTGAAAGCTATTCTTTATTTCTGATCAATTGCTTACGGGGTAAGCTGGGACAAGGTTTTACTGCATGGTGGACATGGGCCCCATAATCATCTGAATATCCTGACATGGATTTCATAGTAATATATCCCAGTGGTTCGGATCTTTGCTTTCAAGAGGGCCCCTGATATTTGATGCCAGCATGGGTGGTTGTGGTATGAGTGCATAGGCATGTGTGGGCAGTATCAGTGTCGGACGGGGATGTGGTAAAGCTGAGGAAATCCACTTACTGACCAAGCAGCAGTAATCAGGTGTTGCTGCTCACAGTGAAGACTTGCTACAGGTTTCTATTGGGAGCAATAACACAGGGTTTCTGCTGCTTGGCCAGCAGGTGGATTTCCTCAGCTTTTCCACCGTCTGACACTAGGCAGTATGCTGAGTTAGCTTCTGGCGAGAAGGATTTGTCATTTTTTCACTGTACAGCTGAAGTATTGTGGCTTCAGCGGCCCTAGGAATATTCGCTGTACTCTGGTTAAATGCGCACTTTAGGGCAGTTCAGCCCTCTTTTTATCTTTAGGATATCGTAATTGGGGGGAGGCGGGAGGATATAGTCTCAATATGTAGACAAGATAAGGTAAAAAGACAGTGGGAGCCTAACATGATGGGGGGTGGAGAGGGGGGTGGGGACAGTGTAAAGATTAAGGAGGTTGGTAAAACTTCAAGTAGCCCATTTCGTGTAAACAAAATTGGTAAATGTGGTGGTAAAAATATAAAGTGCATGGTAACCAATGCTCGGAGCCTTGCAAATAAAATAGACGAACTAGAGTTCATTCTGAATGACAAAGGCTATGACATTGTGGGAATAACCGAGACATGGATGGATGAAAGCCATGACTGGATAGCTAATTTAAAAGGATACAATGTGTTTAGGAGGGATAGAACAGGGAAAAAAGGTGGAGGGGTTTGTCTCTTTGTTAAGAATTCTTTTACAGCTGTCCTCAACGATGAGATGGAGGAAGATTGCGAAGATGTGGAGTCCGTTTGGGTAAATATTCATGGTGGAAATAAAAGTTGCCAATTGCTTATTGAGGTATGCTACAGACCACCTCTTATTAATGAAGCTGCAGAACTGTGATTACTACAGCAGATTGAAAAAGCTGCAAGTAAAAATGAGGTCATAATTATGGGCGACTTCAACTTTCCAGACATTGACTGGGGTATTGAGGCTACCCATTCTGGTAAAAGCAGCAGATTTCTGGCAGCACTACAGGACAATTACTTGACTCAAATGGTAACGGAACCAACTAGGGGGAATGCGTTACTGGATCTAATCATTTCTAATCGACCAGATAATGTATCAAATGTGCAGGTTCAAGAACATTTGGGAAATAGTGATCACAACATGATAACGTTTGATCTGGTGACTGATAGGCCACGGGGCAGCGGGACCACTAAAACTATGAATTTTAGAAAAGCAAAGTTCAATCAAATTAGGCAGGCACTAAGTTTGGTGAACTGGGATAATGTACTACAAGGGGAGGACACTGAAGGGAAATGGCAAGCTTTTAAACTTATTCTCAATCAATTTTGTAGTATGTATATCCCATATGGAAACAAAATGTCTAGGAATTAAAAAAAGGCCTCTATGGATGAATAGAAAGGTTAGGGATAAAATGAAGAGGAAAAGGAATGCCTATAAGGTCCTAAAACATGAGGGGACTGAGGCTGCACTAAGCAATTATAAGGAGTGCAATAAAAATTGTAAAAAAGAAATTAGGCTGGCAAAGATCGAAGCTGAAAATCAAATCGCTAGGGATATCAAATCTAACCCAAAAAAGTTTTACAAGTACATCAACTCTAAAAAAAGAAAGGTTGACTGTATAGGAATCCTAAAGGATGAGGGTAGGAACTTAATGGTGGATGACCAAGGTAAGGCAGAGTTATTAAATGCTTTCTTTGCTTCTGTCTTCACAAAGGAAACAGCACTGTTGCAAATTACAGAGGCAGAAGAGTCTCAATCTTCTAACTGTAATATTAAATACTTAACACAGGAAGAAGTAAAGGCAAGACTAAATAAATTAAAAATAGACAAGGCACCTGGCCCGGATGGCATGCATCCTCGGGTCCTAAGAGAATTAAGTTCAGTTATAGCTAAGCCCCTTTATCTTATCTTTTGTGACTCTCTTGCAACTGGCAGAGTCCCAGTGGATTGGCGTACAGCCCACGTTTTCCCATTATTTAAGAAGGGCAAAAAATCTGATCCAGGAATTTTTAGACCTGTAAGCTTAACATCAGTTGTATGCAAACTATTTGAGGGGTTACTAAGAGATGCTATACATGACTTCATAGTAGAAAATAATCTTATTTCTCAGCATCAACATGGGTTTACTAAAGACAGGTCCTGTTTGACTAACATGCTCAGCTTTTATGAGGTAGTGAATGCTAATATGGATATTGGGAATGCTGTAGATGTGATATACTTGGACTTTGCAAAGGCCTTCGACACTGTTCCCCACAGAAGTCTGGTGCAAAAGTTGAGGATGCAAGGACTGGGGAAGAGTTTGTGTGCATGGATAGGGAACTGGCTAATGGACAGAAAACAAAGAGTTGTGGTCAATGGATTGTACTCAAAATGGGAGACTGTTAGCAGTGGGGTCCCACAGGGGTCTGTACTGGGTCCAGTGCTCTTCAACTTATTTATTAATGACCTAGTAGATGCAGTAGTGAGCAATGTTGCTATTTTTGCAGATGATACAAAATTGTGCAGAATCATCAACTTTCAGGAAGATAGTGTCATATTGCAACAGGATCTGGATAGGATGGCTATATGGGCACATACATGGCAGATGAAGTTCAATGTTGACAAAAGTCATGCATTTTGGTCGTACCAATGGTCTAGCACCATACAAAATAAATGGGATACAGTTGGGGACATCAAACTTGGAGAAGGACTTAGGAGTACTCATCGACAACAAGTTAAATAATCGTACTCAATGCCAAGCCGCTGCAGCTAAAGCGAACAAAATTTTGGGATGCATTAAAAGGGAAATAAAAACTCGAGATGCTAGCATAATATTGCCCCTGTTTAACTCTCTAGTAAGGCCACATCTGGAATATGGAATTCAGTTCTGGGCACCACATTACAAAAAAGATATTGCAATTTTAGAGCAGGTGCAGAGACGAGCTACAAAATTGATACGTGGGATGGAAGGTCTCGCTTACCAGGAAAGGTTAGATAAACTGGGTTTATTTAGTCTAGAGAAAAGACGCCTTAGAGGAGATCTAATTAACATGTATAAATACATCAGAGGGCAATATAATAGCTTGGCAGATGAGCTTTTTGTCCCTAGGCCTTCTCAAAGGACTAGAGGACATGATCTGCGCATGGAGGAAAAACGTTTTAGCCATTTATTTTGGAAAGGGTCCTTTACAGTAAGAGTGATTAAGATGTGGAATGCATTGCCACAGGAAGTCGTTATGGCAAACTCTATACCTGCATTTAAAGGGGGCTTAGATGCTTTCCTTGCGTTGAAAGACATCCATTGCTACAATTACTAGGTTATGCCTAATGATGTTGATCCAGGGATTTTATCTGATTGCCATCTGGAGTCAAGAAGGAATTTTACCCTTTTGGGGCTAATTGGACCATGCCTTGTGGGGGTTTTTTCGCCTTCCTCTGGATCAACAGGGGTATGTGGGGGACGGGCTGGAGTTGTACTTTGTACTGGTTGAACTCGATGGACGTATGTCTTTTTTCAACCAAAATAACTATGTAACTATGTAACTATGTAATACAATTTACTGCTTCAGGTAATAAATAAACTTTGTATTATCAGTTAGCACTTGAACTCAAACTGTAATGTGTACATGTACTTTAAGCACATGGGAGGGGGGCAACTATTACTTCACTGCTTCTGATAAAGGGGTCCATCTTTCAGATCAGGTGTGTTTGTGGCTATCCTTGTTATGGGTGTGAAGATTAGGATGTCCACACTTGTTTTATGACCCTTGGAAGATGGGCCCCCAGGCTGTGAGGGTCACCAAGAGGAGAGAAGGGAATGGGGGCCCTATCAAAGTTTCGCTGGGGGGGCCACATGATTCAAAGTTATGTCCCTGCCTGAAGTAAAAATCAAAATTAGATGGATTTACTTTAATGTTATTATAAAATGATACAGGTGCCAGGCCCAGCAGCTCCAAGGTATATTCACAAACAAAGGTTGCTGACATACAGTCAGGAAACAATGAATTTGACTTCCTGGTAATATACAACCTTATTTAATGATTATTGATAGATGTCTCAAGCATCCCCCATTGATAACTGAAACTAGATTCCATTTCCTGTTTTTCAGGTATATCAGAGAGTATCTATTTCAGATGATATGATATCAGATTTAAACAAAGACATAGGATGTTTAGGTTACACAAGCAAGACCCAATAGTTAGGCTTACACAAGAGAGGCCCACTGTCTCTGAATACATGTGATGTCACGATGACGTCTTTGCTGATTATTCATGTTCTTGAAAGTATTGTTTAATGTTGTTTTATTTATTCTGTGTATGTTGAAATATTTGTAGACTTCCGCTACATATAACATATGACGTAGTTCCTTTTTTTAAATGAATGGAAATAATACCTGAGTGGGTGATTAGGTCATGTTACATTATTGCAAGACACCTATGCTGACAACCAAAAATGTTTGGAATTGCTACCTTTTTTTGTAGTTATCTTTCCTGCATCTTGTGAAATGCTTGTAACTCTACACAGCCTGGGGGGCTTGGCTCAGATTATGAAACACTTTTAAAGTCCCAGACAGAAGCTAAATGCTTTAGATTTTCCTCATCCAAAAGAATCATTTATGATAATTTCAAGTGTATATTTAACCCATTCGCGTTCCGTCGTTTTCACTTGAGAAATGTTCACCTCCCATTCATTCGCCTAAAACTTTATCACTACTTATCACAATGAACTGATCTATATCTTGTTTTTTCCGCCACCAATTAGGCTTTCTTTGGGGGGTACATTTTGCTAAGAGCCACTTTACTGTAAATGCATTTTAACAGGAAGAATAAGAAAAAAACGGAAAAAATTGATTATTTCTCAGTTTTCAGCCATTATAGTCTTAAAATAATACATGCCTCCATAATTAAAACTCACGTGTTGTATTTGCCCATATGTCCCGGTTATTACACCGTTAAAATTATGTCCCCTATCACAATGTATGGCGACAATATTTTATTTGGAAATAAAGGTGCATTTTTTCCCGTTTTGCATCTATCACTATTTACAAGTTTAATATAAAAAAAATATAGAAATATTTCATCTTTACATTGATATTTAAAAAGTTTAGACCCTTAGGTAAATATTTACATGTTTTTTTTTATTGTAATGTGTTTTTTTTTTTATATTAAACTTTTTATTTGGGTAGTTTTGGGAGGGTGGGAGGTAAACAGTAGTGTTATAATGTAAATGTGTGTTGATTTTAATTTTTTTTTACTTTTAGATGTATTACTTTTTGGCCACAAGATGGCGGCCATGAGTTTGTTTACATGACGTCACTCTAAGCGTAACACGCGGTTAGAGCGACGCATGGGGGAGGTAACAGCCAGAAAAGGCGCAGCTTCCGAGAGAAGCTGTCGCTTTTTCAGCGGGGGAGAGGAATCAGTGATCGGGTGTGAGGAAACGCGGAAAAGCTGCCGCAAGTGCTCAGAGTGAGGCGGCTGTTTCCGCGTCTAACATGGCGGCACAACGCGAAGAAACCGCCGCATGGGCAGAGCGGTGGAGTCCGCGTTGGATGCAGCGGATTGCGCGCATAGCAATACTACTGACATTGTGGTTGGACGCGGGGAAGCCGCCGCTTGCTTGGAGAGCGGGGTGGCGGCCCCCGCGCCCGAATCAGCGGATACATTGCAAGACATGTCTGGTGTGGCTGGGACTGCTAGTCCACACAGGTTCAGAAGGACGCGCGCGCGCGCTGAGAGGCAGAGCTTATATGACAGCCAGAGAAGAGTCAGCTGACCAAGCGGGTCAGCTGACATTTTCACCACCTTCCATTGGTCCAGCACTTAGGGGTGGCGCTGGTGAGCGCTAAAGTATATATACTGGATGCTGGTCATTTCTCTGGTGTCTGCCGTTGCGATCACTACGTGGTAGCACTCAGACCTTGTCTGTATCTATGTCCTAGCATAGTTTCCAAAGGTGTTGATGATCAAGGAACTCACACCTTAGCATTAGGAATATTGAACTGTATTATTTGTTATGACCTTCTGCCTGCCTGACTATTCCTCTGAACTCTGATTCTGTACCTTGCTATTTCTGATATCCTGTTGCCAAACTCTGCTCGTTCCTGGACTCTGTATTTGCCTCCTGATTCTGTACCTTGCAATTTTGATACTCCGTTGCCAAACCCTGCCTGTTTGTTGGATTCCGTATCTGTCTCCTGAATCTGTACCTTATCTGTCTGTGTGTTAACGACCTGGCTTGCCAACCTCGAGAACTGGCCTTACTGTTAGAGGCAGTTCCCAGACCTGTTAGTGACACCCTCTCACTGGTGTCACTCACGCTCTGTCCTTCCTACTCTCAGCCTAGCTCCTCCCCCGGGAGAGTCTAGGCCATCGGAAGGAACATACTTCTGTGCAGTACTCAAAGTATACTGTTGCATCTAACACTCACTTGTTATCTCAGGTGTCCAGAGGTTAGTAGATATATCTGATTATCGGTGATACTGCAGATCACCAATAATCGGGTATATTCTGTATTCTCGGTGGTACTGCAGTTCACCGGTAATCAGACCCTCTCTGTGTTACACCGATCGTTACATCGGGCACCATAGCCGGATTCACTGATTGCCTGGCTAACGAACCGCGGGCCAGGAGCGCGCGGGAGCGCGCATGGTTCCTGGACGTAGTTTCTACGTCCAGGAACCAAAATAGGTTAAAGTACCCTATTTTTTGGAACATACGACGCTCCTAACCATAAGTCACAAGAAAAAAAAAAAAAAAAAAACCAACCCTAAACCTGGTGCATCCATGGTGCAGGGGTGTGGATGTTCTCCCCCAAAATTATTATTTCCCTCTTGTGTACCCCTTGTACCGCTTGTGTCCACCTGTGTGCTCCTCTGTCCCCCTTGTGGCCTCCTCTGTCCCCCTTGTGCCCTCCTCTGTCCCCCTTGTGTCTGCCTCTTTCCACCTTGTGTCCTCCTCTGCCCCCTTTTGTGTATTCCTCTGTCCCCCTTGCAGGGGCGTAGCTACAACTCACTGGGCCCCATAGCAATTTTTTTAACCAGGTCCCCCCTCCCCCCGGGCCAAACAAACACCTACTTGCCAGTGGTCTCCTTTTGATGGTGCTAACAGCCTACTAACAGCCTTCTACTAACGATGTCTATAATGTTGTTTGTCTTTTTCTAGCATAATGTGGCTAGAATGTGTGGGCAGCATGGTGCCATAGTGGATAGCACTCTTGTATTGCAGTACTGGGTCCCGGTTCAAATCCCAGCTAGGGCACTATCTACATGGAGTTTGTTTGTTATCCCCATGTCTGCATGGGTTTCCGCCAGGCACTCCAGTTCCTCCCACATTCCAAACATGCAGATAACTTAATTGGCTTTCCCCTAATATTGGCCCTAGACGGCGATGGGCATATGACTATGGTAGGATTAGATTTTGTGCTTCTCTGAGGGCAGCCAGTGACATGACTATGTAATCTTTAAAGTGCTGCAGAAGTTGTCAGAGCTATATAAATACATAATAATAATATGGTTGGACATTAGACTATGACAGGATTAGATTGTAGGCTCCTCTGAGGACACTCAGTGACATGACTATGTACTCTGTAAAGTGCTGCAGGAGATGTTAGGGCTATATAAGTACATAATAATAAAATTGTAGGACATTAGACTATGGTAGGATTAGATTGTGAGCTCCTCTGAGAACAGTCAGTGACATGACTCTGTAAAGTGCTGCAGGAGATGTCAGGGCTATATAAATACATAATAATAATATGATAGGACATTAGACTATGGCTATGGTAGGATTAGAATGGCAGCTCCTCTGAGGACAGTCAGTGACATGACTATGTACTCTGTAAAGTGCTGCAGGAGATGTCAGGGCTATATAAATACATAATAATAATATGGTAGGGCATTAGACTATAACTATGGTAGGATTAGATAGTGAGCTCCTCTTAGGGACAGTCAGTGACATGACTATGTACTCTGTAATGTGCTGCAGAAGATTGACTACACGCAATTGTGGAAAACTGTCACAAATGTACGCAGTGGAAACAGTACAAACAGAGCTTGCACATACATGCTGGATTTTTTTGGACATGCTAATTTGCACTGGGCAACTAGTAATGGTCAAAGGAAGGAAAATGTGAGACGTGCAGTGGAATAACGAGGTTGCACTCACTCCTAAGGCACTGTATGTCACACACAGGCTGTCTCCTCACTCTGCACAGCTGCATCAGGGAATCCTTGGTGCTCACCACCTCCAGCAGCTCCTCCCCCCTGGCCTGAACTACACATTAATTGTCGGGCCAGCCAGGGAGGCATCTATGCACAGCAGACTGGTGAGAAAATACTCCCCTATCACCTGCCTGCTGCTGCTTCAAGATTTTAGCCAGGATCAT
Source organism: Hyperolius riggenbachi (assembly GCF_040937935.1). Lineage (NCBI taxonomy): Eukaryota > Metazoa > Chordata > Amphibia > Anura > Hyperoliidae > Hyperolius > Hyperolius riggenbachi. The sequence continues at coordinate 552,123,447 of NC_090646.1, forward strand.
TGGGAAAGGGGGCTTTGTGGAGGGTGGAGGGTGCTTTCTTCCTGCTCTGTTAATAAACTAAATTTTATAATAAAAAAAAATACATTTTCTGCTACCAGGATGGGGCCCCCTAGTGGCCTGGGGCCCCATAGCAAATGCCTGCTATCCCTATTCCTACGCCCCTGACTTCAACTTTCTTGTTACTCTTATTATATGGTATGATCTTTTGTTTCAGGTACACATTCTAAGTAAATCCATGCAGTCCAGAGACATGGAGATAACTCGACGTGATGATTTGCTAAAACAATTGTACTGCACTTGTCAAAAAAATTTGGGATTCTGACCACAAATTTGCAAAGATCACTGCCACAAAAATAACCTTGGGTTTGGGTATTGAGGCACAATTTACAACAAGAAAAAAATATATAATTTGCCTATGAGAGTCGAGATGAAACTATTACAGATGAAGAGCATTTCAAAATATCAGTTTTCTATCTCTCAATAACCAATATGACTGCTTCACTGGAAAGGTGTTTCTCTCGACTATCTAACCACAATGGACTGTGGGACTTTCTGTACATTATTAGGTATTTGCTAGAAAAAGAAAATCTACAAAAATACAGCATGTGCAAGATATTACAAGACATTACTTTGGAACTTTGCAAAGTAGTATAGTACTGTATATATATCTATATATATTTTTATCAAGTTCTAACACAGGAAAGATGCCTACTTGCATGGTGTATGGGTGTTCAAGTGGCAGATTTAACAGAGACAGCTATCTTTTAAATGTTTTTTCCAAGAGAAATCCAAATAATCAAAAGAGGGTTAAATGCCATTGGATATAAATCACATAAATACCGTAGATGATATAAACAAGAAGGGAAGTGACCAATGTTGGACATGCGCAAAACATTTTTCTGAAGAGATTTATGGGATTAGAAATGGGAGGAAAATTTTCATGAGCAATACAGTCCCTACTTTGTTCATCAATAAAAATTGAAATGAAAAAGGGAAACAATCAAAGAAAAATATACATACAGTATACAGAAATGTGAATACTGATATGTTGGAACAAGACAATTGTGGTTGTGAAATAGTCCTCAATAACAAAACAACATTCCATTATTATCAATGGAGAGGTAAGATGTGACTGGCAAAGATGCAGGTCAACAAGAATGTCATGCTATAAATACTAGTCAACCCTTGCAGAAAACTTACAACTGTTCATCGGTTGGAGAATGTAATACAATATCTACATAGACATTTTTTTCTTGTATATAAATTTCCCCATAATATTTTAAGGCATGTGCGGTCAATATCTAATTGAAGACATGCCATTACACATAATAACCTCAAAAACAGATGAAAGGAGGATTTGGAAGCTAAAGCTATTGATTTAACAAATTTTGAACAATGACCAAATAGCAAAAAAGAATTCTGAGAGTAAAAAAGATCCACACTACCAACCAGACAAAGCACCAGACTCCACAGAAGAGGATAATGGATTAAAAGAAGATATACAGATTAACAATATTTCTATGAATTAATAGATGAGCATTACCCCTAATTAGACTCTACATTTTGGCATGGAGCAAGTAATGCCCAGAGTTTCTTCAGCGGCTTTAGAAAAAAAGGCCTGCAAATTACCTAGGATTGAATCAATGGGAATAATGTGTACACAATATGCACAGATAGACATAGTGGCATAAAGAAGTGATGCCTCCATAGACCATCAGTACGACCAATGGCATTTGGGGAAATCACTGCAAAAAAAGCTGACGGCAAAAGTTGACGAAAATCTGACAATGGCAAGCCACAGCAAGCATTGCTCTCAATTATCAGAATGGATCAAACCTGCAGTAAGGCATCTGTGGAGGTCTTCAAAAACATGTGAGAGGAGTAAGTTATTAATTGTGGAGAAATGGATTGCAATATTTAATTATGTTGTGAACATTCATGAATGGAATGATAGAGTTTTAAACCACAAATGGGACCATGATAAGTTGACTAAGTAAGATTTGGAAGTAATGAAGTGGCTGGATAGAAAATCATTGGCTTATGAATAATTTAAGGAAATAGTATTGAATCCAAGGTTTGTAGCAGAAATAGAGCACCTGTCTCAATTGAAACATACTGTTCAGTTGGAGGTGTTGAAATATAGAAGTAAGAGAGTGCACTACTACATGGATGGTATGCATGCCCATACACAATTGGTAGTTTAGGATCTCTATTCAAATGTTAATCATCCTATTGCAACTGTACAAAAAGGAGGAATTGGAACGTAGGTGATGAGATATTACTTGGAATATTCTAAAATATTCAAATAGTGGATAGTGAAACCTATTTATGAGCCAACAAGTAATTTGTTTCCCTGGACAGCTTCAAACTATGAAAGCGATGCAAGGAAATGTAGTAATGCTGTATGAGTATCATGCGCAAGATGTGCAAGACAATACAGCAATATGAGAAAACCCTTCAAAGGAAGACATACTTGCTGAATACACCTCTTGGCTTGCATAATCTGGAGAAACTTCTTGAGCACGCACATGATCATATTTGTCATATGGACAATATTAAGAAAAAAAACTATAGTTCATTCATTGGTACATTGACACCTCTACTTTTGGTGTTTGGCGCTCCCAGGACATGCATAAACTTGCAGCTGGGGCAACAGGTAAGGAACCTATCCTTTGGGGGCAACGTAGATGGTCCCCCCTGGGCCTTGGCCACAGGGCTGGCGCTATAATTAAGGCAAAATGGGGCAATTGCCCCAGAGCCCCAAAGTACATAGGGGCCCCCAAGGAGCTCGTATTGCCCTTTGTCTGGCTGCTGGGTGCTGTGACATGCAGTGCAAAACTCTAAGTGGAGCCAAGGTGAGGAAGCAGAGGTCAGGCGGAAGAAGCAGGCAGTGGAGGGAAGTAGCCAGGGACATACATTACCTGATTCGGAGGCTGACATCACGGTTCCCATGGTTCCTCTTCCTGCCTCCTGGCGCTGTATATCATGGCCGGCCGCAGCGGTACCCTCGCTGACTTGACCCAGGCATGTGACGTCATGTTGGAACGTACATGCCTGCGAGGAGGGTAGAGGTGCCCTGCTGTGGATGGCTGGATGCTGGATTCACTGCAGCTGGTGGAAGGACGTGTCTGACTGCACGTCAGTGAGTTAGATAGTCGCTCAGATGCTGGATTCACTGCAGCTGGTGGTAGGACGTGTCTGACTGCACGTCAGTGAGTTAGATAGTCACTCAGATGCTGAAGGCTGCTGCAGATCTGTGTGACCGCTGAGGGCACAATGTAACATAGGGACATGGGGTGGGGGTGGCGATATTGAAGGTATAGCTTCAGACCAAAGAAGGTCAGGGTGGACTATAGACCTTCCTCCCTCTCCCCCCCAACTGTTGTTCACTGTCCCATGTTATGTTGCGCCCTCAGATGCCCATGCATTGCCTTTCATTGCCCAATTTTATTATTTTTATTTTTTTAAAAAAAGGAAAATACAGAACAGTAAATGAGAATAGAATTGCCACATGAATTGACCAACAAGTCAAAAAGTTAAAACAGTAATATAGCACATAGTCACAGCTTTGGTGAAAAGTAGGCTTTCGAGTTGGTTATACAATGGAAACATGGACTATTGCCCATCATAAATCAACAATGGGCATAAAGGCCCAAAACTCATATACTGTATATGCTAATATATCCAGCTGTGCAAGGCAATAACAAGACAGGGAACTTAATACAGTTGAAACCAAAGGGTAAGGGAATGAAAGAGGTAGCCACTGAAGACTTGAGTGTACTCCAGAGGATTTTAACCAGTTATCTGGATTATGCACTGAGAGAGGCAAGTGAACCAGCTTGGGAGAAAGAATACCAGTGAGGAAGGGTAGCCATGGAGGTCTGCGCGGTAAAGGTGGGCAGAGGTAAGCTTGAAATAATTGAGGGAAGAAAAGAAGGAGGAAAGAAGAAACGTCGAAAGACAGAAAAGAAGTGAGAGAGAGGAAGGCGAGTGTAGACAGGGGCCCATCTCACAACCTGGTAATTAAGGCGTCCTCCAGAGAGACTTTTATTATTTGTTTTATTCATATGTTTTTTTATTTTGTTTATTTAATATAATTAATATATTTTATTAATATATTATTTACTTTAAATATAGTGTCCCTTGCCTCCATACCCTCTAGGTGGTCTCGCCTGACTGCTCCTGTGTCCCCTGCACAATGTGTGGCTGGCTGCATTGTAATAACAAACCTGTGTAGGCGCACGGCTCTGTCTCCATCTTCCAGGCTGTTTGCCCCTTCTCCATAACCCGGTGGAGGCTATTTATGCATAACATGCGCCGCATGGAGAAGAGGCAAGCAGCCAGGAAGACAGAGTGTGGACGTGTGGACAGCGCAGTACGCCGAGACAGGTTAGTTATCTTAATGCAACCAGCCACACATTGTACAGGGAACAATAAAGGGGGGGGGGGGGGAGGCAGCAGCCTGGGCCTGACTTTGCTGGGGTGAGGTAGGGGGCCTCCGGGTTAACTTTGCCCTGAGGCCCACTTGCTGCTTAAACCGGCCCTGCTTGACTAAGTCTGGGGGTGGACTCTCTGCGCCCTCCCCCCCCAGCCACAGCACTCCTGAGTAGTGCACATGCTTTTGGGGTGTCAGCGCTGCTCCCCATTTCTTGGGGGCACAAAGGGGTCTACACACAGCGCCCCTGTTGAGATGCAAAGTATTTAGCGTGGGCCAACTGTTGCAGGATATAGCAGTGAGTTAGTTTTAGGGCTCGTTTCCACTATTGCGGTGCAGAATCGCCTGGATTCCACCGCTGATGAAATCGCATGCGGATGCGATTCCCCGTGCGAATTCGCATGCGATTTCGCATAGGTGAGGGTATATGCGATTTTAACCATGTCACTGCCTGTGTGAATTTACATTGGTACCTATGCGAATTTGCGTCAAAAAATGCATGGGAAAACGCATGCGATTTCCCTATTAAATACATTGCATGCGACTTCTGCGGCTCTTTTGTGCGTTTTTTCACCGCTGAAAAAAACGCACCTCAACAACGCTACAGTGGAAACAGGCCCATCCACTTGCATTACATGTGCGAATCCGCATGCGTTGGACGCATGCGGATTCGCGATAGTGGAAACGAGCCCTTAGACCCTGCATATTCTGGCAGGCAGATGCTTTTAGAAAATGCTATGCCTTTTTAAATTAGCCAGTAGACAATTAGGCAGCCAGTATATAGCCAGGTGAACCTGGTCAGAGCACACATCTCTTTTTCTTCAGTTTGCAGGACATTGAACAATCAATGGAAAGGCATTGTAAAGTTTCAGATTGCAGGTATTTTGAACCCATTATTTATTATTTTTATAATATTTTAAATTGGTTAATTATCTATCAAATGTTCATATTCCAAAGTTGGAATGTTTATGAATTCCAATCTATGTTTTAAAAAAATAGAATGATTTAAAATCTTTGTTTTGATAACAGTTTTTATGTTTGTGGTAAAAATAATTGACCGTGTGGCTTTAGTAAATAAGCTAAGGAAGTAAAAATATCTGTATTTCAATACATGTCAAAATAAAGGAAACTGACGTGCAATTTTTACTACCAACTCTCCCCCCCTCCCCCCCCAAAAAAAGAAAATAAATAAATTACATGTTAACTTCAGCAGATTGAAAAAGCAGGAAGTATAACAGTTTTCCCATATCCTCCAGAATTCTTACGCTTCATCGCATGTTATGTCTCTACCAGTCTTACTTGCATAAGGCCTGGTTCACATTAGCGTTCCCTGTCCGGATCCGCCTGATCTGATCCGGACTGTATACTGTACAAACGCAACGTACGTTCCGCATAGCAATGCAAAGTCTATGCGGACGTTCACATGCGTACGTTCCGTACAGAACGGAGCCGGATCGGATCCGAACTCCAGACACTTTTCCAACATGCGCTATTTTTTGGGTCCGGATCATCCGGCCCACGCACCCGGACCGGAGCCTGACTGCACCATCCGGAAATAGAAACCTATGGGGAACGGAAAGCACAGAACACACAGGATACAAACACCTGACGTTCTACCCCACTTCCTATGCGTATTCTAGCTGCCATTTCGGATGGGGACACATGGGCAGCAGTGGAGCAGCAGTGACTAACGTGCTGGAGCTGTTTGGCAGTATGTCGGAGGTGGAGGTGAGGCCTAAACAGCGGAGGACCTGATTCTACAGGTGCACCTTCTGCTGAGCCCGACAATTTTATTAGTAATTTCGCTGTTTTTACCACACGGATCCGGATGGCAGCCTGATACATTCCTGATGCAAACGGACCGGATCCGGATCGGAACCGTACGGTTCCGATCCGGATCAGGTCTTGATCCGATCCGTTTGCATGCCAAAACGCAAGTGTGAATGGGGCCTAAGTGTAATTTCCCTGTGGGTGTGAGAGTGTCTCTGGACTATTACGGTCCTTTGGAAGGAAGAACTGCACATGCACAATATAAGGTATCAGTCATGAATGGGGTAAAAGCAGTAGAGTGTGACGTCACCCTCCAATTCCTGTTCCATTTGCCGCAGATTACCATACAGCCCTCAGACACTGAGAGAATTCTGAAGGCATTCAGTACTGCAGGCAAAGTAACCTTTTGGATTGGTCCACACACAAAACAATTTTGATTGCATGCACAATCTATACAACCAGCAATCTCATGTAGAGATCTGGTAAGCTGCTACTAATTCACATTAGTGTGCGAATACGCAAATCTAACTTTACCTAGTCTGGTACGAAAATGATATTTAAACAACCTCTCTAGGTATAAAAATGCATAATAATAAAAGTTATGGTAGCGTTCTCTCTGGAAGGCATAATGGAGTAATATAAGCATTCGTGCACCTTATTTTCACACTAGTGACCTTAGTCCGTTTAAAAACAGGCTCTAGGTCTGTCATCGCCGCCACACGCGCAACCGCCGGCGCAGGCCCGTCCTGCTCCTGTCCCAGGCTGTCCCTGCAGCACATGCGCAGTAGTGCAAACACAGAGGACACACACACACAGGGACAGGACACAGAGACACAGGGGTTTTATTATATAGGATTTCCCTTAAAGACATGTATTCACAATCCCTTGTAAGGTGTCTCAAGGAACAATAATAGGCCCGATACAAGTCTCTTTTTCTCTTAGGGCTCGTTTCCACTATCGCGAATCTGCATGCGTCCAACGCATGCAGATCCGCACATGTAATACAAGTGGATGGGCCTGTTTCCACTGTAGCGTTGTTGAGGTGCGTTTTTTTCAGCGTGAAAAAAACGCACAAAAGAGCCAACGATTTCGCCTGCGTCGGGAATCCGTGCGAATCGCCGCTAATGTATTTAATAGTAAAAACGCATGCGTTTGTTACATGCGTTTTTACCCGCGATTTCGCGTGCGATTTCGCACCTTTTTCAATTTTATTTAGCCCTGGCAGTGTCATGGTTAATTTCGCATGGCACCCTGCCATGCGAAATCGCAGGCGAAATCGCGGGTAAAAACGCATGTGGAAACGCATCTGCATGCGTTTTTACAAGCGTCGGAATGCGGCCGAAATCGCGTCGCAACAGTGGAAACAAGCCCTCGAGATTATTTTTCATCTTCTGTTTAAAGAGACCGTGTAACAAATAAAAGTTCCCCTGGGGGGTACTCACCTCGGGAGGGGGAAGCCTCAGGATCCCAATGATGCTTCCCCCTCCCCTGTAGCTGCAGGCAATCCAGCGCTGGCTCCCCCGAAGTGTCCCAGAATCTTCACTCGACAAGGCTGACAAGCGCTGATTTATTTACCTTTCCTGGCTCCGACGGGGGCGCTATTGCGGCTTTACGCACGGAGATAGGCGAAAATAGCCGATCTCCGTCGGGTCCGCTCTACTGCGCAGGCGCAACAGCGATCGGCTGTTTCCTCCTATTTCCGAGGCAGAGAGCCGATACTGCGCCTGCGCTGGAGCCCGGGAGGTAAATATTTACATCTCCGCTGTTCGGGGAGCTTTATCTCTGCCACTGTGGAGCCGAGAAGGACGGGGGAAGCCCCAATAGGATCCGGAGGCTTCCCCCACCACAGGTGAGTACCCCCCAGGGGAGGTTTCTCTCAGTACAGGTTTTCTTTAAAATAACTTTTGCACTCTGCAAAAGTACTGTCAAAAGTATTCTGAGCATTTTCTTGCTTGCTGGTGGCTTAGGGTCCATTCACTTTAAAGGGGAACTGAAGTGAGAGTGATATGGTGGCTGCCATATTTATCTCCTTTTAAACAATACCAGTTGCCCGGCTGTCCTGTTGATCTATTTGGCTACAATAGTGTCTGAATCACACCAGAAACAAGGATGCAGCTAATCTTGTCAGATCTGACAATAATGTCAGAAACACCTGATCTGCTACATGCTTGTTCAGGGGCTATGGCTAAAAGTATTAGAGGAAGATGATCAGGAGGATAGCCAGGCAACTGGTATTGCTTAAAAGGAAATAAATATGGCAACCTCCACATCACTCTCACTTCAGTTGACCTTTAAATCAGTTGCTGTCAGTTTTAACTGAATGGACAACTGATTAGCAAGGTAATGTCTATGTTTCCTTATGGACAGGGATGAGCGACAGATTAAAAACGGATGAAATGTGAATGGGTTTCATTTGGATTTCATCCTCCAAATTACTGCAGCTGAGCGGTATGTAAGGGGGGGTGGGGGGGGGGGATATTAAACTTACCCAGCATGTGTCTTCTTTCATCAATCCCACGGTGCTTCCCACACTGTGTTCCAAACCGTGGTCACGTGACTACAAACACTTCCTCCTTCTGGGTTGAAGGAGGAAGTGTCTGTATTCACGTGACGCGGCTTGGAACGCAGCGTGGGAGGCGCCGTGGGACTGATGAAAGAAGACACATCCGTGGGTGGATGAAAGAAGACTTCCAAAATGCACTGCTTTGAAACAACTGATCAATTAAAATGCAATTGTTTTTCAGCGTTCATTGTGAATAAGCCCTTATTTATAAGGTGAAAATATCCCCTAGGTCCTAGGGTGTTCCTCAACCCTGTCCTCAAGGCCCACCAACACTGCATGTTTTGTGGAAAACCACAGAGGAATGATCAGCTCTGCTGAGACACTAATTAACCTCCCTGGCGGTAAGCTTGAGCTGAGCTCGAGCTATGCCGCGCAGGAGGCTATCTTAGCTTCTGGTGGGGCGATTTGCCCCATTTAAAGTGCTGTGCACGCAGCTAGCACTTTGCTAGCCGCGCGCACAGCTTGATCGCGGTGATTGTCCACACGCAGCGGCGGAACAGGCCCCCCCCGCCAGAGCCCTGCGCTGCCCGGACCAATGAGTTCCAGGCAGCGCTATGGGCTGGATCAGAGGTGTCTGACGTCAGGACGTCGGCTGACGTCATTCCGATCGTCGCCATGGCGACAGGAGAAGCCAAACAGGGGAACACGTTATATATCCCCTGTTTGCTATTGATGCCGGCGACGATCGCACTAGAGGGAAACATGCGCCCTCTAGTGTTGTTTCATGTAACTACCACTCTGGTAGCTTTACATGAAACAAAAAAAATAAAATAAAAAAAAACGGATTTCTGCCTATTTGGCAGAAAAAATCAGCCGCCAGGAAGGTTAACCCACCTGTGCATGTTTGTGGTTTCCTGCAAAACATGTACTGTTGGTGGTCCTTGAGGACAGAGTTGGGGAACTCTGCCCTAGGGGAAAACTTAGGAGAACGTGAGTTGAATTGGGCCCACTGTTTGTGCTATTCAAATAGCTATAAGTACATGTGCTGCAACAGTGGTCTTTACGACTAATCAGAAAATCAATTAAACAACCAAATGACACAACTGACGTTACTATTTAACTACTTAAAGACCGCGCCACGCCAGCAGCCCCAGAACTGCCTAACGCCACTCGGTGTGCAGTCCTGGGGGCGTGTTTTGCAGGAGATTGCGCATTTTCGCTTGATTGACGGAGCTCAGCTCCGTCATCAGTCTCCCAGCGGTGACCGCCACTAGGAGACTGTACAGCGCTGCAATCTAAGGCAGTGCTGTACTGGGGACAGCAGCAACACTCGGCTGTCCCCCTGGGAGGCTCAGAAAGCAATTAGCTCTCACAGGCTGATGTCTATGAGAGCCGATCGCTGTCTTTTGCTGTTGGGGGAGGGGGAAAAAAATGGAAAAAAAGGACAAATTTATATAAAAAAACCCCAAATTAAAAAATTAAAAAAATAAACAAACATCCCAGCAGCGATCAGAGCCCACCAACAGAAATCTCTGTTGGTGGGCAGAAAATTGGTGGGCAGAAAAGGGGGGGAATCACTTGTGTGCTGAGTTGTACGGCCCTGCAGCAAGCCCTTAAAGCAGCAGTGGCCTGAAAAGTAAAAATCATTGGGATTATTTTTTCATTCAATTAAAAATGTCTCTTGCAAAACTCACCAAACTGTTAGATAAAGTAATACAAATACTGTATGTATAAGATGTACCGGTAATTTTATCCAAATTGTACTAGGCTTAAAATAAATGCCAGTCTTGATCATTCTTACTTAGTTATGCTTTTTATTCTATAAAGCAGAAAACCTAGAGCCCAATATTGTGAAGTATGTATTGGAAAAAAGGAATAAATATGAATCATAAGTATTATACTTATAAACCGGGGTTACCACTAAGGAAACCACTGTAGAAGCAGGTGGGGAGTTTAGGCCTGTCCCCACTCAGGACTAAGATGTCGCTCTCTGTGGATAGATGGAAAAGAGGGTGTAACACCCCTCCACCAGGGGTGGATATCTTGATTTGTAGAAATGTACAGAGGCGCCAAAAGGATAAAATTCACTAAAACCGTTCCGGAGGTTCGGGAGGCGGTGGTGGACCAACCAACCCAAAACAGACACGATGTTGTCAATTGAGATAGTAACAATTTATTCACATACAATAGACAACGCGTTTCACTGGCATAGTACCGCTTCCTCAGGCAATAAACAACAGGAGTATCACACAGCTCGGGGTGATACTCCTGTTGTTTATTGCCTGAGGAAGCGGGACTATGCCCATGAAACGCATTGCCTATAGTATCTAGGAGTATGAATAGATTGTTACTAACACAATTGACAGCATTGTGTCTGTTTTGGGTTGGTAGGTCCACCACCGCCTCCCGAACCTTTTAACGGTTTTAGTGAATTTTATCATTTTGGCGACTCTGTACATCTCTACAAATGCTTTTTATTCTAATGGTTCTGGCCAACTACTGAGAGCTTTAGGATGAGTCCATCTCATCTTGGCTCATATGCAATTAACATTTTTTCTCCTAGGTAATAATATTTAAACTTTTTAAAATAACTTTTCAATTGAAAAAGTACTGTCAAAATTATTTTGAACATTTTCTTACATGCTGGTGGTTTAAAAGACATGTTATTGACAAGGTGAGAAAATATCACCTAGGAGAAAGCTCAAGAGAAAAGATAATCGCATTTGGGCCCATGGAAGAATTACTGATTTTACTTACTTACTTGGTCATGAAAACAGAAAGCATGGAATTAGATAATTCCAAAAAAGCGTTATTGTGTACTAGCAAGTAGGGAGGATGGCTTGCATATTGTTATAATTTTTGATATACCATATGATATGATTGACATTTTAAAAAAAACAGTAGGCCAACAGGGATGACATATCATGAAAAAAGTCCTTTCTAGTGCTTAACCCCCTTAGCGATCTGGACGAGCTCAGCTCGTCCATTACCGCCGGAGGCTGCCGCTCAGGCCCTGCTGGGCCGATTTGTTTCAAATAAAAAGGAGCACACGCAGCCGGCACTTTGCCAGCCGCGTGTGCTACCTGATCGCCGCCGCAGCACGGCGATTCGCCGCGTGCAGCGGCGAAAGAGGGTCCCCCCAGCCACCAGAGCCCAGCGCAGCCGGAACAAACAGTTCCGGCCAGCGCTAAGGGCTGGATCGGAGGCGGCAGACGTCAGGACGTCGGCTGACGTCCATGACGTCACTCCGCTCGTCGCCATGGAGGCGATCAGAAGTACGCATTAGGAGCGCCTTCTAGTGGGCTTTCATGCAGCCAACTTTCAGTTGGCTGCATGTAATAGTTTTTTTTTTATTAAAAAAAAACGTCCCGCAGCCGCCCTGGCGATCTTAATAGAACGCCAGGGAGGTTAATAATTGGAAATCATACAGTGCCTTGCAAAAGTTTTCCTGCCCCTTGCCATTTCTCATGTTTTGCTGCTTCACAACCTGGATTTCAAATAGATAGAGAGTTGCACAGAATATGCCTACAACTTTGAAGATGTGCTATTTGGTTTATTGCGAACTAGTGACCTAAGCCCATTTGAAAACGGACTCTAGGTCTGTCACAAACGTGCGCGCCGTGTGTGCGCACATCCGCCCGCTGCATGCGCTCCTGCCTGCTCGGCCAGCCAGCCCTCCCTGCCTCCTGTCCCAACGGCTGTCAGTGCTTGACATGCGCAGAAGCAGCAAAAGCAATGACACACGGACAGGACTCAGGGACACAAATTATTAGGTAGGATCAAGCATTAAATAGGACAAATTAACTTAAAACCTTTTGCATGACTATTAAATACCCCACGCCAAAGTCAGTATTTTGTAGAGCCACCTTTTGCGGCACTTACAGCAGAGCTTACCACTGGGATTCTTGCCCATTCCTCAAGGCAAAACTGCTTCAGCTCCTTCATGTTGGATGGTTTTTGCTTGTGAAAATCAATCTTCAAGTCTGACCACAGATTTTCTATTGGATTGAGTTCTGGACTTTGACTAGGACATTCCAACATATTTAAAATTTTCCTGGTAGCCTCCCTGGCGGTATGGACGAGCCGAGTTCGTCCAGGAAAAACATGCAAAAAGTGGTAATGACGAGCTGAGCTCATCCATGCCGACAGGGAGATTTCCTGCTTCTCTGCACTGCCCGCTGCACTTTTTACTGATCAGAGGGATTCCCCAGGATGGTTGGATGCCTGTCAGCACGCTGTGGGTAGCGATCTGTGCTACCCCCAGCGTGCAAAACTAGCATCCAGCCATCCTGGGTAATCCCTGTGCAGCCAGCGGGGCAGAGAATGTGCTCAGCTGCGTGCGGGATTCCCCTTTCTCTGCAGCCGGGTGTCTCTTCTGTGCGGGGGGATGTCCCCCTTCTGTTCACGCTGGCCGGGGACTCCTGTGTGTGTGGGAGATCCCCCTTCTATGCGGGGGTGGCCTGCAGGGATGCCCCTTTTGTGCAGGGGTGGTTGTCCCCTTCTATGGGGGCTGGTCGTGGCCAGTCGGGGACTCCCCCTTCTGTGCGGGCTGGTGGTGGCCTGCGGGGATCCCCCTTCTATGGGGGCTGTGGGTGGCCTCTCCCTCCTCTCCCCCCCTCCCTCCTTCTCGATCCCCGTCCCCCCCAGTCAGGAGCCCTGATATACTCACCTGAGAGCTTTCTCCTGCGCTGGCCGCAATGGACACCCTCCTCCTCCATCTGCGAAGTCCCGGTCTCTGTCGTTACAGTTACGAGGCTCGGTGACGTCACCAAGCTTCGTAACTGTAATTACAGAGAACACGAGACTTCGCGATGGAGGAGGAGGGTGTCCATCGCGGCCAGCGCAGGAGAAAGCCCTCAGGTGAGTAGATCAGGGCTCCTGACTGGGGGAGGAAGAGGAGGGAGAGGCCACCCACAGCCCCCAGATGAAGGAGACACCACCCATAGAAGGGGACACCCCCCCCCCCCCACACACACACAGAAGGAGTCCCCGGCCAGGGACACCCGGCCACAGTCAGTAAGGAGTACGGGGATGAGGGGCAATGGGGGGGGGGGTGCAGAGGCACCTGCAAACCTGGCTCCCTATACATCTGTCTCCTATATACCTGGCAAACATCTGGCTCACTATATACCTGGCTCACTATATACCTAGCAAAACACCTGGCTCACTATATACCTGGCTCACTATACACCTAGCAAAACATCTGGCTCACTATATACCTAGCAAAACATCTGGCTACCTATTCCTGACTAATACATCTGGCTAACTATAACTGGCTGCACATCTGGCTAATACATCTGGGTCTTAAACTCACCATTGGCGTGCTGATCCCTCGTCGCGTACCTCTGATAGCTTCCCCAGTGCCTTCTTCCATGTCCCTTGGGGGATTTTGCTTCTCCCTCGGCGATCACATATCCCCAGTCGCCTCGGCGTTGATGGCACCAGGGTCACACAGCATCATCAACATCTCTCAGCAAACACTTTTTTTTTTTTTTATTGAATTCAATATCAAACAAAAAAAAAATGATTGCAAAAAATAAATAAAAAAAAAATGGTTGAAAATTATTGGAAATTAATTGAACCACTATTTACACGGAAATCCTGGGGAAATAGAACGCCAGGGGGGTTAAACCACTCAAGTGTTGCTTTAGCAGTATTCTTCAGGTCACTGCTGGACGGTGAACAGCCTTCCCAGGCTCAAATCACTAGCAGACTGACACAGGTTTTGCTTCCTGTATTTAGCACCATCCACCTTTCCCCCACTCTGATCATTTTCCCAGTTACTGCTGTTGAAAACATGCCCACAGCATAACGCTGCCACCATGTGGGACCAAAATTTTAATTTAAGCCTCATCTGAGCAGGCACCTTCCTCCATACATTTGGGGCGTGGTCTACACACCTTTTGGCAAACTCAAAATGTGCTTTCTAATTTTATTGCTGATAGTTTTTTTCCTGGCCACAGGTCTATGGAGTGTAAGGCCTATTGTGGTCCTATGGACAGATACTCCAATCTCTGGTGTGGAACTCTGCAACTCCGGAAGGGTTACATTTGGTCTCTGTGTTGCCTCTCTGATTAATGCCTCCCTTGCCTGTTCTGTGAGTTTTGGTGGAGCACTCTCTTGGCAGGGTCTTTCCATTTGAAGATGATGAATTTGATGGCACTCTAGGGAATATTCAAAGCTTTTAATATTTTTTTTTTCATAACCAAGCCCTGACTTTTCAACAACTTTGTCTAACTTGTTAGGAGATCTCCTTGGTCTTCATGGTGTGTTGCCTCTTTCCCAGTAGTGTTGAATAATGATGATGGAACACCTAGATGTTCGGGTTCGGCTGATGTCATCCAGCCGGCCTGCCCCCTCCCGCCACCAGGGGCGCCAGGCCTCCTGAGAGCCGGCCTCCCCCCCCCCCTGACAGATCATGTGACACTTACACTGCACACTGGTGGACTTTCATTTCACTAATTATAGGACTTTTGAAGGTAATTGGTTGCACCAGGACTTTTTAGGGGCTTCATGGCAAAGGGGGTGAATACATATGGCAATTTTTTAAAATTATTTTTGTATATATTTTTCTGAAATTTGAGACTTTCTGTATGTTTTTGGGATTAGGAGAAAACCCACACATACACAAGGAGACAATTCTAACAACAAAGGCTTTTGGATTAACAGTAACTGGTGACTTTTTTCACTTCAATAATTGACTACCTTAAAAATATATATTTTTTGGAGGATTGTATTTAACAAGAGTGTTTCTTTAAATCCTACCTGAAGTGACATGATGAGATAAACATATTCACATATAGTAATAGTCTAAGGAAATGTTACTGCAAAAATCCATCTTGAAAATGAACCAAAAGCTTTCACTACAAGACTTGATAAGTCCATTTCACAATAGATCTGAATAAATGGCATATTTTTTTTTCTTCTTTTGGCAAACTCTCAGTAGAATTGATGCCCTATATAAGCGATTAGAACAGGAGGAGGGAAAGAGTAAGACAGAAGTGAAGACAAGAAGAAGTTAAGAAGAGAGGAAAAACAAAAAAGAGGAATAGCATGCGTACAACCAAACCTCCCCCCGGGGAGAGGAGAAAGATGTTTGTGGATTATTTTTGTCTCAGTACCTTATTGTATCCCAGATATTTTTGTATTTTCCAATCTAGCAGTAGCAGGACCAGTATGGTTAGTTTCTATATCTAAGATTTCGGAGCATCTGTTTTGCCATTCCTTAACATCTGGCATGGTTTAAGGTCCCGATTTCTCATTGATTACTGATTTTTTCAGAATATAAGACGTCCTTTTTCTTTTCCAAAACTGGGGGGAAAACATAGGTGTGTCTTATATTCGAAAGGTACGGTATTTCGGCCCCTACAAGATACTTACCGGATCCTGCTGCCACGATCCGCTCATCCTCCGTCTGACTGCCGTCATCCGAGGGGCCCAGCAGCCATCATCACACTTTGTCTTCAGTGTCCCAGCCTCCTGTTCGCTGCAGTCTCATATGCAGACTGCAGCCTTGTGTGAACACACGCTGCCGCCCCGCCGACATCCTCCATAGTTACGCCATCCTCTTCCTAGTTACAGTGCCCCCTTCTGTGTGATGAGCGGCGCACGTGCGCCTTACGTCATGTGTGACCCCGGGCGCACATGCGCCACTTGTCACACAGAAGGGGGCACTGTAACTAAGAAGAGGGCGCCGAAACTACAGAGGATGTCGGCGGGGCGGCAGCGCATGTTCGCACAAGGCTGCAGCGAACAGGAGCCGGCAGCTCAAACACTGAAGACAGAGTGTAATGCGGGGTGAAGGCTGTTGGGATCCTCGGATGACAGCCGAGACCCTCGGATGACTGTAGTCAGACAGAGGAGAGGATCGCTGCGACAGGATCAGGTGAGATGCTGCAGGGGTTAGTTAGTGAAGTGTAGTGTAGCTTGGGTTGGCTGCAGGGGTTAGTGAAGTGTAGTGTAGTTGGTGGGGGTAGCAGGGGTAAGTGAAGTGTAGTGTAGCTTGGGTTGGCTGCAGGGGTTAGTGAAGTGTAGTGTAGTTGGTGGGGGTAGCAGGGGTAAGTGAAGTGTAGTGTAGCAGTACTTAGTGTAGATGGGCAGTGTAGCTTAGATACAGTTTTTGTGGGTTAAAGGTCCATAAGACACCCCTGCACCATAGACGCACCTAGGTTTACTTTATTTTTTTCTACAGATTTTTGCCCTCTAAAACTAGGTTCATCTCATATGCCGGAGCGTCTTATATTCCGAAAATACGGTACTTTTTTAGCTGCCAGGCCACAGATATAGAGGAGATCCTGATCTATGGTAAGATGTTCACTAATCTCAATACCTAGAGGGACTATATAGTTCTCTAAAGCAAAGCCCTCGCAGGCAGCCCGGTTCAATTCCATCTAAACATCTTTCCAAAATCCCTGGAAAGAATGGCATAATTTTCAATCATCTCAAATTTATTTGCACCTCAGTGACATCCCTACTGGCTTATCTGGGTAATTTAAATACAACTGGCACGTAGCTTTTTTTTTTTTTTAATAAATAAAAATAGCTGGCTGTAAAGCTTAAAATGTACCCGAGGTGACATGATGAGATAAACATGTATATACAGTACAAACAATAATCAGCCTGTTTTATTTTGTTGCCAGAAAGAGTTAATTTCTAGGAATGGAAGGGACAGCTTTTGTCTTGTCTGGAATATACTAACCATCACTGATTAGCTAATTAAAGCCATACAAATAACAATATTGTTTATCTCATCAGTTTATTTTCACCTCAGGTTCACTTTAAAGCATGTGTGAACCAGCCTTTAGAGTAAAGCATTTTCTCTATCCCAGTGGTAGGAACACTTCTTGTGCCATTATGAAAAGGTAATAAATGAGTACATCTCCATTTGCAAAAAGTGCTTGTAGCTTCAACAGAAATTAGGATCCAGGTGTGTACCTCAGCTTCAGGAAATTGCACATCGGTTTCTGCCAAGCACACAACTTAGAAAATAAATGTACAACCAAAAGCCTCCTTTCAAAAGCCATTGTTATAGTCAGGGCTGTGGAGTCGGAGTCGAAGAGTCGGGGCAATTTTGAGCACCCGGAGTCAGAGTTGGAGTCGTGGTTTCAGAAACTGAGGAGTCGGAGTCGCATGATTTTTGTACAAAATCCACAGTCCTGTTAAGTATTAGACTAAGGAGTCGGAGTCGAGGAGTCGGAGTCTGAGCAATTTTGGGTACCCGGAGTCGTGGTTTCAGAAACTGAGAAGTCTGAGTTGGAGTCGGAAGATTTTTGTACCGACTCCACAGCCCTGGTTATAGTGATAATGCAGTCTTTCATTTGGTTGCATAAGTATGTTTATTTCTAAGGCGAATGGAGAAAGGCAGAAGATCTAATGCTGCAAGATGGGGGAAGGTAGTAGCGATTGGTCATGAAATGTCTAAACACAAGGAATTGCTATTCATCTGGGCAGGGTCGTTCCCAGACTTCATATTCTGAAGTACAAACAGCAGGGACTGGTAAATGAATTTTCTACAGACTTGACCCTTTCACACACCTTTGACTAAACTCAGCTGAGGTCGCCATTCGGGGTCACCTGTGCAGAAAATCTAGCATGTATAGCTGCCCCAACACATTTCTGTGCAGTGTCACTGTCCTTCCTCTTTAGCAACAGTATGTGGAGCTCCACTGTAGCCTAGCTATGTACAATGAATGGGCCCCACAAGGTCACCCTAGGGATCGAGTCCTAATACCTATGGACAAAAGGTATTGTGCATATACACACACACACCTTTACGATAAAACAAATGTTTCCAGCAAGTAAACTTTGTTGATGAGGCTCGGATCTGAGTATACAGTACGTGCACAACAATAATTTAGTCCAACATTCTCCTTTTAATCAGAGTGAAATAGCAACTCTTTCTTTTAAAATTATTCTTCACTTAATACACATACACAAGCATCTCTACATGATCATCCATACAAAATGTTCACTGACACCAACTCTGTTTCAAAGCTGGGACCGAGTATGACTTGTGCGCTTGGCTAAAGACCATTGACTTTTACAGCTTTGTATACAGATACACTTGGGTTTAGATAATATTACTGTGCTGTTTTGTTGACTCTAAAACAACAACCATCTAGAAACACAAGTTGATCCAGCATAAAAATGTTACCGTATATACTCGCATATAAGCAGACCCGCGTATAAGCCAGCCCCCAACTTTTACCTCTGAAATCAGGAAAAAATTATTGACCCACATACAAGCCCAGGGTGTGATATAGAGCTGTGACTAGGGTGATAGCTGTAGGTCCAGGGCTGTAGGGTGATGGCTGATGACTGAGGGCCCCCCATATACAGCTGTGGGGTGATGGCTGAGGGTCCAGGGATGTAGGCTGTGGGTCCAGGGATGTGGGCTGGGGGTGCAGGCCAGGGATGTAGGCTGGGGGTCCAGGGATGTGGGTCCAGGGATTTAGGCTGTGGGTCCAGGGATGTAGGCTGTGGGTCCAGGGATGTAGGCTGTGGGTCCAGGGATGTAGGCTGTGGGTCCAGGGATGTAGGCTGTGGGTCCAGGGATATAAAGCTCTGACTGTGCCAACGCAGAGCGCCTGTGTCCGATTCCCTGCCTGCCTGTCATGTGCAGTGTTGTGAGGGTGTATTCAGTGACGGCTGTGTCCCGTGCCTCCTACCCTCCCACTCCAGAGCTGAGCGGAATGCATACCTGATGCATATGTCTCTCTGCCGTGTGTGCTCTGGAACGGCTCGTGCTTCTTTTTTCCCGGTCTGCACCACGTTGGGATCCCTCTAGCCTCAATCGCAGCTTCATCTCTATGACACTGGTAGCAGTGCACGTGATAAGACACCACTAGATGGCGTCATAGAAGTGAAACTGCGGCTGAGAAGTAAAGAGCGGCACGGATCAGTGAGCAGAAGTACGATCCGTTCTCCTGATGCCATGCAGACACTTGTCAGAGGGACACAGGCATTACGTACGCATGCCGCTCAGCTCTGGGGAGGAGGGCAGGGGGAGCGGGACATAGCCATTAACCAACACTACATACAACTGCACAACATTGCATATGACGGACATGCAGGGAATCGGGAACCAGCTACCGCATATATTGTATCGTGACACCTATTGCAGTAGTTTTTGCATGCGGGGGGGGGGGGGGGGGGGGGCGGGGCGCATGTAAGCCGAGACTCGCATGTAAGCCGAGACCCCAACTTTTGGGCCACTTTTTTGGTCCCAAAAATTCGGCATATATGCAAGTATATACGGTAATTGCAGAAGATTCCAGAAATTATGTTTAAGCTCTAATATCAGAAAAATCTGAGAAAAAAATGAAATGTACTGCAGAGGGGTGGATATGTCAACCACATATTTGAAGAACAGGGTCAAAAACATCAGACAATATTTTAAAGACTCTGCCACCTTACACGAAGTTGGATGGATAAAAACTTCATTTTTTCAGTTACAAGGGCTGTTTGTTGAGCAGTGCACATGGACTTTAAAAAAAATGTGCAAAAGTGGAAACAAGCAGGGCAATTTGTTTATAATGACATCTGTATACACACATATAATACATATACATGTCCCAAATAAAAATGCACTGTAAATGATTTTTCCCTATTTAGCTATCACTTACAGTAGGCAATATTGATCTGATAGCTCAAAGCTTGTACTGATTGGTTTTGGACTAGTACATCTGCTCATAAATCATTCCCAAGGTGGGTGTTTGTTTTCCATGAATTTTCATTTTACTTGATTACTTGACTGTGACTTAGCTGAACTCACACAGACATTAAAGTACGGAGGCCTGTGAAATCCTAGGAAGGGTGTATTACATACGGTTTGGAAAAACTAATCACATCCTAATACCATGACATGATATGACTGAACTGCAATTGGTCAAACTGTTGGGTTGGTATTTGGGCCAGTATAGTGTATATTGGCATGCATGGTTGATTGGGTCTAGTGTTTGGCAGCCACATAGCTAAGCACTCTCCCAGTTTTTGCTGGGCTAATAACTGCGTTGAAAATAAAAAGGGGAAAAAAATGAAGTTGTTATATTAAATATTGAGTAACCTTAATAAGTTCTTAGGCATTCCTAAGATTTCCTTTAATTTCAAAGCACTACCTGAATGGCATATACACGATAGAAATTTACTGAACAATCTTTTATGAACGATTCTCTATATGAACAATCAGAAATTACCATTTGGGACCACTAATGGACAAAAATCTTCTAACCAATACGATCAGATTGATACGAAATTAGATCAACTTCAATAATCTGATCGGGAACTGGTTAGGAAATATTTTCCATTAGTGCTCAAGAACGATCATTTCCGATCGTTCATACAAAGAATGGTTCGTAAACAATTATTCAGCAAATTGTATTGTAAGTGGCAACCTTATAGACTCTTGCCATAGAGTGCTTTTTAAAACAAAACAAACATTGAGGATACCCCCATCACGATATTGACTAGTTGGTGGCAGCTAGTACAAATATACATTTACTGTATATGTGTACGTTTTGAAATTTGCTTATTTCGAAGTAGTCCTGAAACTTAAAAAAAAAAGAACAAAAAAAAAAAAGTTTTAAACATTTTTGTAAATGGTATGATTTCTTATGTTGGATAGTGAACACACCATAGCCACATTTTCAGAACTAACCTTATTCTTTTAATGACATGGCTGGATCAACTTGCATTTGAAATGTAACAGCAATGTTACAGTTCAAGCTGTCGAAATAATCACCACAACAAAACAGCATCAACACATGTCATGAAGCCCAGTGGTGCGCGATGACCCACATCAGCCAATTAGAGTTCAGTCTCAGTAGTCTAATGCAGTCAGGAAAATGATGCTTTCTAATTGGTTGCTGTGAAGTTCTACACACCATTGCGCATTGCTATTAAACAGAGTGCTCAGTGAATCTGCTTACAAAATGTAAACCTTAATACTCAACCACACACATTTTTGACCACAATTCTGAGATGATTGGTGGTCATTAGAAGCGGTTTTCAAGCGCTGCCTAATCTGTGTCACGGCTTTCCCATTCACTGGCCAGAGTTTTGCAACAAAACTGAGTAAATGAATTTGGTTATTTGCAGAACAGTAGCATGAAGAGTATACTGCACCACCACAGCGCCAAACCCTTTGTAGAATCCCAGCATTCCTTCCTCCCGCTTTATGGTGTTAATGCAGTCTCTCATGCCCTCGTATTGAGTAGTTATAGGCAGTACTTCGTTGCCTATGTCTGTATTGTCTATTATTGTGCGTGTTCCTTGAATATGAAGGCGATTCATCACGGTTTCAAGTGGATACAACATGACATCAGCACAAAGGCTGGCAACAAAATTGGCTAAGAGTTCTGGGAAATACTCCTCCAGGATGTTCTGGGCGGATGTTGTGGCATCAGACGGATTTCGGGCACGATTTGTTTTCTTCACAAAGAATAGAACGCACTTCTGAACTATAGAGCTGATTATATAATGAAGGACACCATGGAGGACAGTGGGGAATGTAAGAACCATGAGAGGCAGCAAGCGTTTACTGTGAGGCACGCCAAGTCCCATAACTCTGCAAATGCCTTCTTTCACACAATCCAGAATGCTGGGATTGTCACGGACGATCTCACTCTGGAAGAAAAAAAGTCAAAGAATTAATTGAAGTTAATATAAAATTACAACCAAACATTTTTGCTTAGGACAATTTGGTGAAGAGATGAATGCTGTGGTTTTCTGTCGTGACAAAGAATATGTCACCTTGCTTATTACCGTATATACTCGGATACAAGTCGACCCCGTGTATAAGTCGACCCCCCAAATTTGACCCTCAAAAGGTGGATTTTTTTTCAATTATTCAAGTATAAGTCTATATGTAATTATATGTAAGCCAGCCAGGTATGTGCCTCCAGTATAGGTAGCCAGTATTGTTACCCCCAGTATAGGCTAGGCAGGTACGTGCATCCAGTGTATGTAGCAAGGTATAGTTGCCCCCAGTATAGGTAGGTAGCCAGTATAGTTGCCCCAAGCATAGGTAGGCAGCCAGGTATAGTTGTCCCCAGTATAGGAAGGTAGCCAGTATAGTTGCCGCTAGCATAGGTAGGTAGCCAGTATAGTTGCCCCTAGCATAGGTAGGTAGCCAGTATAGTTGCCCCTAGCATAGGTAGGTAGCCAGTATAGTTGCCCCTAGCATAGGTAGGTAGCCAGTAAAGTTGCCCCTAGCATAGGTAGGTAGCCAGTAAAGTTGCCCCTAGCATAGGTAGGTAGCCAGTAAAGTTGCCCCTAGCATAGGTAGGTAGCCAGTAAAGTTGCCCCTAGCATAGGTAGGTAGCCAGTATAGTTGCCCCTAGCATAGGTAGGTAGCCAGTATAGTTGCCCCTAGCATAGGTAGGTAGCCAGTATAGGTGCCCCTAGCATAGGTAGGTAGCCAGTATAGATGCCCCCAGTATAGGAAGGTAGCCAGTTTAGTTGCCCCTGGCATACGTAAGTAGCCAGTATAGATGCCCCAGCATTGATAGGCAGCCAGGTATAGTTGCCCCCAGTATAGGAAGGTAGCCAGTACAGTTGCCCCCATGTATAGGCTGCAACGGTGGGGAGAGCGGGCATGGAGGCAAACATATCACCTATCTTCCATCTACTTCCTCTCCCAGGCATCCCATGCGCGGATACCAGTGTCTCCTGTGACGACATCATCACAGGAGAGACGCTGGTATCAACACAAGGGGATGCGTGGTAGATGGAAGACAGAGGCTGTGGAAGGTGCGATGTTTGCCTCCATGCTGCCCGCTCTACCCGCCGCTGCAGCTGTCCGTTACCACATCCACCGCTGGGCGCAGTCTGCTCTCTTCTCCTCCACTCGCGCTGTAACTTCCGCTCCCGACGTCATGTGACATCGGGAGCCGGACCATCTCTGAAGGGGGTAGACGCGAGTGAGGCAGAAGAGAGAGGACACTGCGCCCAGCGATGGATGGTGAGTATCCCCTCCACACACACACCCCACATCCATACCCCAGCCCCCCACCACCCCCACCCCACACAGTCTGTAAGTCGCAAAATTTAGTACTATGTGACTATAAGTCAACCCCCCCACTTTTGTACTTTGGGTCAGTCCTAAATTTTGCGACTTATAGCCGAGTATATACGGTATACTGGGCAACGTCATCAGTAAAGGGAAAAGGTAATCTGGAAAAGCTCCACCCTTATCCAATTTATCAAAATAAAAGTCCACTTTTCAGTACTACAGAAGAACAATCAGTTATCAAGCAACTAGAGGAATTGGCAGATGCCAGATAAAAAAAAAAAATGGTTTCTGGTTTCTTGAGAGTAACTATTAAAAATAGACCTAACTAATATTATACTATACATCATACCATACCCAAACTATAGATTCAGTATTACATTTTGAAGTGCAAAACAAATTAAAAATAACAAAGACAACCTTAAAGAGTAACTGTCACCAAGGATTGAAGTTCATCCCAATCAGTAGCCGATACCCCTTTTCCCACAAGGAATCTTTACCTTTTCTCGAATAGATCATCAGGGGGTCTGTATTGCCGATATTGTGATAAAACCCCTCCCTCAGTGTGATGTCAGCACACAGTTTACTGTCTGTGAGCCTTGTTGCATTGTGGGAAATAGCAGCTGTTTCAAACTGCAAAGCAACCATTATCTCCCTCTGTCAATATATAGATCCATTTAAAAAAAAAAAACACACAAAAAAAAAATCCCATACCCTTTTAGCCTATCGTATTGTTATAGATGGATTATAGATGTGGTTATAGATTATGGAAGTTGGTGCTGTCTAATTTTTTCCATATCTGCCAGCAGTAAAGATGATGTGCAGGCTGATTGTGGATCAAACAATATGAAGAAATTACATGGCGAATATCAATCATCTCTTGATCTCTCTTCTATTTTTGAACTTTTCACTTTGCAATGTATGGATTTTTTCCCCTCTTTTCGCTACAGTTCCTCTAGGTTAATGTAACAAAATGTATTACTGTATGTTGTTCAGTCGTTATTCAATCCTGTCCGACTCTTTGTAACCCCATGGACCACAGGACGCCAGGCCCAAGTTTCATTACTGCCTCTCGAAGCTTGTCCAAGAGGAGTCCTCTTTAACCTCCTTGGCGGTCTGATTCTTTCCAGATTTTAGGGTCTAAAAGAGGTGCAATTTTTTTCCACTCATTCAGACCCTAAAACCTGAAAAAAATCATTCTGGCAGGGAGATCTGCAGCAGAATAAAAAATTTACCTTCCTGGGCTCCAGCGCTGCAGTTATCATTTTGACCGCAAGATGGCGATAATATACATATAAACGAACTTCTCTATATTTCTCTAATATAGAGAAGTTCGTTTTAAATATTAGCCCCGCCCCCGATGACGTCACGCCGCCACCGCCGCTCCGATTGGCCGCTGGGTCCCCGGAAGAATAGCGGGGACATGGGGATCCCGGCGGCCAGGGAAAGACCCCACACTGCCGGGGAGAGAGTCTGGAGTCCCGCTGCACAGCGCGATCGCGCGCGGGACTCCAAAACTGACAGGTAAAGCTCTGCAATGCCTACCCCGACCTGAGCTCGGGATCACCGCTAATAGCTTCTTTTTTTTACCCCGAGCTCAGGTCGGGAAAACCGGCAAGGAGGTTAAGGAATGACCAAGTGTTTGAAATAAAGCCTTTTGATACTGCAAATCTGTATGTACCCTTCGCTTTGTCAATGCAAAATCGAAGTTATTGGATCTGATGTGGCACTCCACTGTGGATGACTGTTGGGGGGTATGGTGCACCAGCTCTAGATATTGGATTGATGGCTGCACACATTTTCCAAATGGGCAGAAATCCAAAAATAGGCAGTAGTTTTGACACTGCCAAATTGACAATGTGCAATAGAACCATTGTGGAGTGACTGCATTTATATGCATAAGAAATCAAGGCAAGCATAGTTGAAATGCATGCTATTAATTCTAGTGTAGAGCTGAATTGAAGGGAATTTACATTCATCAGCAAAAGTGGATGACATAACAAGATCCCAGCTCCCCTCCCCATTTTTGGAGTCTCACTTTGTCTGTAGTAATCAGTGTTTCATTTCTGACATGCATTTCTGTACTTTAGATGCTTCTTCAAGAGAGGGCTTGGATTTTACATGTCATCAGGGCTTTGGAGTCGGAGTTGGAGCAATTTTGGCTACCTGGAGTCGGAGTCTGAGGTTTCATAAAGTGAGGAGTCGGATAATTTTTTTTTTACCAAATCTACAGCCCTGGTATTAGACTAAGCAGTTAGAGTTGAGGAGTCTGAGCCATTTTGGGTACCTGGAGTCGAGGTTTCATAGACTGAGGAATTGGAGTCAGATGAGTATTGTACCAACTCCACAGTCCTGGGGATCATATGGAGACAAACTCAAGTTGCTTTGCTTGTAAAGCTGGCCATAAACTGCACTATTTATGGTAGCTCAGGGAAATTATAGATAACTAGTGACCTTAGCCCATTTAAAAACGGGCTAGGTCTGTCATTACTACACACACACACACACACACACACACACACACACACACACACACACACACCTTCTGGCCCCATCCCCCTCCGGCTCTCGACAGTGTCTCTGCATCTTGTCCCTGCACATGCGCAGTGCAAAAAAGCACTGACACAGGGACAGACGCAGGGACACATGCATATTATTATAGAGGATTTCCCTGATATTGATAGTTTACTTGGTATACCACTTTCCTTGTCCAGTGGCACGGACCTAGCTCTGAGCACAGCAGCCTGGGAGGGGAGGAGGCCGCAGACACCACTACACTATGGCAAAGGTGCATTGGGAGCGGTGAGACTAGTAGGGCAGTGCTGAATGTAACAACACAAGCTGAGCTGCAGGTTCTTTCTTGTAAAGTTTAGACAGCTTTCATTACAAAAATCCTATTAAAAGTTGTTGCTGTCAAGTAAAAGTAAAAATGCCCTTTCAGAAAGTAAACTCTTGGAACAGCAAGTTTGTACTGGTTACTATAAATGCAGGTCAAGGTAATTCATAAAGGCCATGAATGACTCTTACCTGCACTGTTTCAATAAGACTTGCTGAATAGAAGGGAGTCGCAATTACATAAACCAGCCTGAAAAAGAAAAATATTAACATTTTAGAGCCGCATGGATTGAAAACTAAATAACATAACATGCCATTTTTCTTGGGATTTCAGGGGACCATGCCTGCTTTACTGTTACAACAAAAACAAAAAGTTATCAAACTGTGATTTTTATAGGAAAATAAGGAAACACATGGAAGCTTCTATTGCTGACTTTCACCCTACATAATAGAAATCAATTATTGGAATCTCATAGCTGAAAGCAAAGCATCCTGATCTCCAGCTATTGGGTGAACGGCCACTGCAACAACTTTCCACACCTCCAATCAGTTGGCTAGAGTGTGTGTGACTAGAATTAATCTGGTGCCCGCATGCACTTAAGCCCCATCTACACCATACAATTTTTTGTGCGATTCGATTCAATCCGACATGTCCGATCGGGATTCGATTTGCCATTGCAAAACAATGGCAAATCGAATCAAATCCTGATCGGACATGTCGGATTGAATCGAATCGCACAAAAAAAAAAATTGTATGGTGCAGATGGGGCTTTACACTTGTGTCACGCAACAAAAGATCACAGGAGACCAGGGTTCAAATGTCGGCTCTGCACGTTTTGTAAGCTGCACCTATTCAGTAAGCAGTTTCTTGGGCAAGTCTCCACTGCTACTGCCTACTGAGGCACATCATCATCATCATCATCATCATAAGCTGGCAAGTTGCATTTTTTTTTTATTTTTTTTCAGCTGACTGAAAAGTCATAATACATGACCATCATTTTAGAGAAAATAGATGCCAAACTATTCAGAAAAAAATCTGAAAGTTAAATATAATATGGGGTGAGATGTGTGTAGCTAGACTCCCAGGTTCACACCTCAGCCTATACACTTGTGGGTTTTCTCCGAGTAGTCAGGTTTCATCCCACACCCCCAAAACATGAACTGTTGAGTTGAATGGCTTTCTCTACATTTAGCGTAAAGATGGAGGCCTGAAACTGACTACAAATTGCTAGCGCAATCACTAACGTCTTTAACCACTTCGCCATATCTGGACGCATATATCCGTCCAGATAGGCAGTGGTGCTGCAGCCGTGTGTTGCGCGCGATCGGGCGCGCGCCCGCGCGCGCCCCCGCTACCTCCCGCTGCCCCCCCGATCAGTGAATGGGAATATAATTCCCATTCACCGATCCAAGTCCCCGGCAGAAATACCGACGCTTTCTCATCAGAGAGCGTGGTATTTCTGCCCCCAGGAAACAACTTCTCTTCATTTTAGTTCCTAGATGCGACATCGTTCGCATCTAGGAACTTTTTGAATGTGGCCATCTTGTGGCCAAATAGTAAACTGCACCCACATACCTGTATTGAATAAAAAATACATTATTTTACATCTAAAATTGGCTATTTACCTCCCAAACTAAAATTACCCAAATACATTTTTGTATTAAAAAAAATAATAAAAAAAATTACAATTAAAAAAAAAAAAACTACATAAATAGTTACCTAAGGGTCTGAACTTTTTAAATATACATGTCAAGAGAGTATCTTATTACATTTTTTAAAATTATAAGCTTGTAAATAGTGATCGACGCAAATTGAAAAAATGCACCTTTATTTCTAAATAAAATATCGGCGCCATAAATTGTGATAGGGACGTAATTTAAATGGTGTAATAAGCGGGACAAATGGGCACATAAAATGCATGGGTTTTAATTACTGTAGCATGTATTAATTTTAAACTATAATGGCTAAAAACTGAGAAATAATGTTTTTTTTCCATTTCTATCTTAATCTTCCTGTTAAAATGTATTTACAGTAAAGTGGCTCTTAGCAAAATGTACTACCTAAAGAAAGCCTAATTAGTGGCGGAAAAAACGAGATATAGATCAATTAATTTTGATAAGTAGCGATAAAGTTATTAGCGAATGAATGGGAGGTGAACATTGCTTGGATGCATAAGATTTTCGAAGCTGTAGGCTGAAGTGGTTAATTCATGTTTTGTAAGCAATTTCTTGAGCGTTTTCTGGCGATTTTGGTAGCGATTTTAAAAAGTGTAAGCTTTTTGCCAGCGATTCTGTTGCGACTTGCGATTTTAATTCTGATTGGTCCTTTCAATTTATTATAATTTTACAGTGTGTAGCGCAAACGCCAAACACCACCAAAATGCTGCATTTTGTTAATCGCAATTGCTCCAGTAGATCGGGTCCATTAATATTAGCTGAGCGTTTAGGGAAATCGCTAGCATTTTGAATCGCTCCCTAACCGCAAAATAAATAAATAAAAAAATCGCTCTAGTGGCTTCCAGCCCGGACATTAGACTATGGTAGGAGCATTACATTGTGAGCTCCTAATGCCACTTCCCCGAGTGGCAGGTAGTCACGAGTTGCTCAGTGCCATTCAAGCATGCAGATCGAGTGTTTTGACTCCACTGACTAACTGCTTGCTTATTTCGGGAATGGAAACAAAATGTTCAAAATGACAACAAGGTTTTGTTAAAAAAAAAAAAAAAAAAGAAAGTGATAACGCTGGTAGCTCATATTCCAATGAATAAAGGGAAATGCCAAAAGCAGGCAATGATTCCCTGGAAATTTCCCCATTTCGTTTTCTTTTAAAACCAAAAAACATTGGAGCAAAAGGAATGCAATGATCTGAACAGTGAAGCAATATGCAAAGTAATGTGATGCTAGGAAATTACACGTATTGAATGGTATGTGTATTAATGTACCCTTTAAGCAGAATATGTCCTCCGATCTGTGCAGGATTCCATTTGTGGGTGAGCTCCCTAGAAGATATACAAACATCATTAGAATCCAGTATTCACTCCAGACAGGCAAGTTGGATTTGCTGGGTACTCCAATTAATCTGGACTAGGAAGCGCTCTTGGGAATACAGCTTGCTAAACACATCCATGTGTACCACCCACATGTAGTAGGAGGTACAACAGATTTTGAATACAATGATCAGATTGTATAGGTAAGCCCTTGTACTACATGGAGGTGGTCAAATTGGTCAACCATTGAAAGTGTGTACAAGGCTTTTATGCCTAGTACACACTTTCAATTATGATTGGCCAATTGATTATATATATATATATATATATATATATATATATATATATATATATATATATATATATATATATATATATATATATATATATATATATATATATATATATATATATATATATAAAGTCAGCGCAGGTCTATAGTAATACAGCTTTCATCATTTTTTGGTATACAGGATCTTCGAACAAAAGGGTAAAGAAGCTGACTTTATATATTCATCGCTTGTCCTTCTCGGCTGCGGTCGCCTTCTGCCTTGGCGCTGACACTTGTTGTTTATGATTGGCCAATTGCTGACCAATTTTACCACCTCCATGCAGTTGAGTTAACAGATATCGAATACTAGGAAGATATTGTATAGATATACCTTAATACTACATGGAGGTGGTCAAAACTATCAGTGATAGGCCAATCATAATTGAAAGTGTGTACTAGGCTCTGAAGTCTCCTTAAAATCACCTTTTTATTTTAAAAATCTATTAAGTTTGTTTGCGCTAACTAAAACGCTGCATCCCCACGTCTGAAATCTAACTAAATCCCCACAAACTCCTCTCGCAAAATCAACAACTTTCTTGGTCGTGGATTTTGCTGCCCTGTGCGCTTCCGTGTGAGGCAGAGCTTTCAGCTGCAGCTCTGCCTCTCCATGCATCTGTGAGCGCGGATCGCCGACTCTCCCCCCGCCTCTCCCCCTGCCCCTCTCAGTCTTCCTTCACTGAGAGGGGAGGGGGAGAGGCGGAGATACACGCTGACAGATGCA
Source organism: Hyperolius riggenbachi (assembly GCF_040937935.1). Classification (NCBI taxonomy): domain Eukaryota; kingdom Metazoa; phylum Chordata; class Amphibia; order Anura; family Hyperoliidae; genus Hyperolius; species Hyperolius riggenbachi. The sequence goes on from NC_090646.1 coordinate 552,154,036, forward strand.
TGGAGAGGCAGAGCTGCAGCTGAAAGCTCTGCCTCTCACAGAAGCACACAGGGCAGCAAAATTCACGACCAAGAAAGTTGTGGATTTTGCGAGGGGAGTTTGTGGGGATTTAGTTATATTTCAGACGTGGGGATGCAGCGTTTTAGTTAGCGCAAACATACTTAATAGGTTTTTAAAATAAAAAGGTGATTTTAAGGAGGCTTCAGAGTCTTTTAAGTCTCTACCTAAATAAAGAAGATATTCATCTCACTGAATCTTGTTCATTGGGTAATACTGTCTCACCACACCCTAATAACTATAGGCAAATCCAAAAAGTCCATTATTCCATTCGAGCTTTATGCAACCAAATGTGAAAACAAAATACTGCTGCAATCTTCATATTAGCATATGTGGCCCTATCTGACATTTTAAAGACGTTCAGGTCATGATCTGGTTTTATCTCAAACTAAATGAGTGCTTCTCTAATTGGGACAAATGAAGTTTTATGACAGTCACATTTTCCCTTTCTGATCCATTGCTTTTTATTGATACTTATATTTTTAGGTTTATCTGTATGGGCAGGAAATGTCGCCCTGCAGCGTACATATGGTTTCCATATGTGGCTGCAAAGGATTTAAAGACCTGAACTCCGATATCTAGTCAAGGGTCATGTATGACCAGTGACCACACCCCAGGCCCACCAACAAAAGGACTATGGGTCCTCCTGCTATGTCACGTCATCTCTCTCCACCTGCTGTGGACATCTCGGGCCTGAGACTCAGATACTACAGAAGTCTAAAAATCAACACACTGATAATAGCATTCCTAGTGTAACAACAGTTCTTCATATGTAAAAACATTTGCAGAAAAAGATGATATATCTACCTAGGAAGAGGTGTGAATTCACTGATGATGCCTTCTGCTCCAAGGGTTATCCCCTGAACAATGAATGTGCTCCCCATTCCTTTCCAAAGTGCTCTCAGACCCTGTAGTTTTAACAAAAGTGTTGGTCACAGCAGTGCTTATAACATACAACATCCAGTTGGCCAACTAAGTGAACATATAATTTGCTTGTGAAGGACAAAAAGGTCAGCTAAATTTTTAATGAAAAGAATCACTGGAATAACTACCATTATTATGAAGTACAAAAAAAACCACAACAAAAAAAATCTCTAACTCAAAAAGAATCAAAGAAAATCAAAGAAAATTAACTATCATGGGAATCAAAAACAATTGATTTATCAGAATTTTAGTGCATGTACATACAGTATATTCCACAAGTAGAAGTGAATGGAGTTAAAGGCAATACCACCATTAAAATAAACTTAGTTCAGTGTCTAATACGTTTTTTATTGTCATTTAACCATTTATACCAAGACCTTGTTTTCATCTTGGAGACTAGAGCACTTTTGATGTTTTAGCTTTGCCCCTATTTAATCAGCAAAACCTACCGTATAAAAAAAATAGGTCAGAACCTATGACCCCCCCCTCCCCAATGTGCTGACAAAGCTGCTTTCCCCCCCCCCCCCCCCATGCAGGGCGTGCATTGGAGGGTGCCGGATACAGTATAGCTACCTGTCCTTGTTCTAGCTTGCATCCTTGCAGCTTCTGAACTGTCCGCTAGTGCTCCCTGTCACGTGGGCGCAGCGAGCTTGAAGCTTTAATGGACAGTTCAGAATCTGCCAGAGAGAAGAGAGGATGGAAGCTGGTGCGAGGACAGATCAGATAACTATACTGTACCTGGCCCCCTCCAATTGGAATAACTGGTCAATTTATATAGAAAGTTCCCCGGGTCGCCCTATTGTATCGGAGTGTGGGGGACCCTGTGAAAGATTGGGAAGACTGATTGATGAAAAATTAAAACCACTGGTCATGCAACTTCCATCGTATGTAAAGGATAGCAGGGACGTCCTTAAAGTCCTGGATGGATTCTGTGTCCCCCCTGGGTCCCTCCTTTTTGGGATCGATGTGGAGTCATTGTACACGTCGATCCCACACAAGGAGGGGCTCAGGGCAGCTGACTTTTTCCTTGAGGAAAGCTGCCATATGGCGGCTGAACATAATGATATGCTATTACGAGCACTGAGTTTGGTGCTAAAGTTAAACTGCTTTAAGTTCAATGACAGATATTACAAACAGGTCAGGGGAACATCCATGGGGGCGGCATGTGCCCCAGCATATGCATGTTTGCATCTTGGACTCTGGGCGAGGCAGGATGTCTACCCAGATCCAGATTTCGGGGCACGGCACCCTCTGGCTTCGTTTTATAGATGATGTGCTGGTAGTATGGAAGGGCACAGAGCAGGAACGTCTAAATTACATACAAAAATTAAATGGTAATAAACGTAATATTCGCCTCACATACACTGTAAGTGATGTAGAGATGTCGTTCCTTGACCTCAAACTAACATTGAGGGAAGGAAAAATTGCCACATCTACATATCGTAAGTCCACGGCGGGAAGTAGTGTACTCCATGCTGCCAGCCATCATCCCCCTGCCCTAATACGATCAATTCCATACAGTCAATTCCTGCATATTCGCAGGAATTGCTCAACTGATGAACAATTTCGGAATGAGTCGAGGGAAATGTACTCGAGATTCAGAGAGCGAGGATACTCGCACAGAATCTTGAAATCTGCAATTAAAAAAGTGTGGAATAATGCAAGAACTGACCTGTTGTCATCTAAACCAATGCACAATAACCCTGGGGAGAGTAACCTGAGGATAATTACCCCCTATGGCTCTCACTGGGAAGAGCTGAGACAGCTCCTTGAAAAACATTGGGGTATCTTGAGAGCAAGTCCGGAGATTGATAAAATAGTGGGAACACGGCCATTGTTAACTGTAAAATGTGCACCCAATTCAAAAGACAGACTAGTGAGGAGCGAATTTAAACCTACAAGGGAAGGAAGCGAGTGGTTGAGGAGTAGATCAGGTAGAGGATTGTTTAGATGTGGCAAATGTAAAATGTGCCCATTTGTAGACAAAACCAAAGTAATCACAGATACATATGGAAAGTGTGTATACAAAATTAATGGATTCATGAATTGTGATACAGAAAGTAGTCTATGTAACTTAATGCCCATGTAAGCTTATGTATGTAGGCAAAACCAAAAGAGACCTCAAATCGAGAATTTTAGAACATTTTAGAGAAATCGAAGAGGGGGAGGTAGAAATGCCATTATACAAGCACTATAGAGAACAGCATGGATCCTCACTGAGGGGCACAAAGGTGAAAGAAATATATAAGCTGAACCTCTCAAAAAGGAGGTCTGACTTCGAAAATGTGCTCCTAGGAAAATAATCCATGTGGATCTATAGGTTGAATACTGTTGAGCCGAATGGCTTTAATTCTGACCTACATTTGACTCCCTTCCTACGTCAGATAGCCTATAAATAAGAATAATAAATAAAAAACAAAAATAAATAACATATTAAAAAGGAACTACATAATTCACCCCTAATAATATCTATATATCAGAGGTCTGGTGAATATTATATATAGGGTGGTATTAGTATAATATGGAGTAGATTTGGAAGTATGAATGAAACAGGGATCAGTGATTTGAAATAAACGATAGAAAATGTGGTAGTAACAAAACTACCCAATAGATGGCAGCAGAGAGGAGTCTAAGTCAATACAATAGTTACATGCATGCCGTCTATCTGGTTAAAAGTGAAAAACATCTAAAAATAAATATTAATTATGAAATAAGTGACTAAATCAATTATGTGTGAAAGAGGATTAATAACGGAAAAGAATACCTGCCGTTATATGGACCTTAAAGCGGAATATAACCCTGCATTTCAACTTTGCTCTAAAACATTATTTACAGTATATTATATGCAACCAGCATTTTTTTTTTTACTAGACCAGCATTGGAAGGGTTACACAGGGCTTTAAAGTTCCTTTAGATTTCTGCAGACGCATCCGAAGCTGAAAAGAGATACATTTTGTTTACATAAATGTATCTAAGTGTTGAATGTGACTCATCTCTCTGACTGAGAAGGAGCTTGGAGGACTGCCAAAGAGTGTAAACATTTCTCAATAGTTACATTTCACTAAATAGAATGTATCTATCTGAACTTCTGCATATCTCTCTGTGTTTAACCCTTCCAATGCTGGTCTAGTAAAAAAAAAAATGCTTTTTGCATATAATATGCTGTAAATAATATTTTAGAGCAAAGTTGAAATGCAGGGTTATATTGCGCTTTAAGAGGGAACTGTCGGAGCAATAAAGTTTTGTTCAAATGAACAAGAGATGACATCACCAGGGAGCTCGGTGAGTCACATCAGGAAGGAATGCACTTCCTCTATAAAGCAGACAACACAGTGCCCTGTAACCACGCCCTAATGAAACGTCTTATGACGTGAAACGCATCGGTGGGAGGAGCCAGCCGCCGCACCACGTGTATCTAGCGTGCCCACGCTGACCAAGCCAGCTAGCGCCCGCCGGCCGCTTATCCCTGGATGTATGCTGGGTGGAACTGCAGCACATTTGAGGTGCCCAGTGAGCGAACAGGGATGTGCAAGTGTGCATGCTGACATAGCCAGCCAGCACACACCGATCGCCTCAGGCCGAGTCCAGGGGGAATGTGAGCCTCACAGTAATGTTGCCTTAAATGTGGATATGACATCCAGGACCCACCACTGCGATGTACTGCACATGGAGAGAATAAGGTGAGCCCAGACTCCATTGAAGGGCTATAAGAGCTGGATGCCGGTTGTCACAGTGGTATAGACTGCAGATATCTGATGAGAAAAGGACACACATAGCTGGACTGACATACTCCACTCTGCTGGATTACTGCAAGTATATCTTCAATTGATGCATGCAAAGTATGATGATTCTTGAATGACACTGCTTTACTAAACATCCTATAAACATAAGACTGCTTGCTCTCTAATCAATTAATGCTTGAATACTGCAGTTCTTCTACCACTAAGGACTTATCCCCATTAGGGGGAGGCAGCTGCTGGGTGCATGGTGTGAGGTGTTGTGTGTTAGGTGGGCAGACTGGGCTTGCGTGCATGGAGCATAAGAGTCATTTGACAGACTCCATACAAGCCTAGGACTATGAGGTTTGGGGTATGTGGGGTGGCTCCTCGGTTTTAATGTACTATTTTCTGCGCAGAAATAGTTTTTAACTTTGTCTGTGTCATGGTCCATAAAGGTGTATACCTGCATTTTTTGATTGTGCAATAAAGATGCTAATTTTGACTGAGATGTAACAGGTGTATATGGCCAATTTGTGCGGATTCTTTTTAGTTAAAGCGGAATATAACCCTGCATTTCAACTTTGCTCTAAAACATTATTTACAGTATATTATATGCAACCAGCATTTTTTTTACTAGACCAGCATTGGAAGGGTTACACAGGGCTTTAAAGTTCCTGGAGATTTCTGCAGACGCATCCGAAGCTGAAATAGATACATTTTGTTTACATAAATGTATCTAAGTGTTGAATGTGACTCATCTCTCTGACTGAGAAGGAGCTTGGAGGACAGCCAAAGAGTGTGTAACATTTATCAATAGATACATGTAACTAAATAGAATGTATCTATCTGAACTTCTGCACAGCTCTCCACGGAACTTGAAACCTCTGTGTTTAACCCTTCCAATGCTGGTCTAGTGAAAAAAAATGCTTTTTGCATATAATATGCTGTAAATAATATTTTAGAGCAAAGTTGAAATGCAGGGTTATATTCCGCGTTAATTTATATAGAAAGTTAGGTTTTAAAAGCAGGTGTTGCCAAATAATATTTTTATTGTATTAGTCCCCAACGGCATCCTTACTATAATAGTGTCCATATTATATCTCTTCATTGCACAGCTTCCTTTTAGTTGCTCCCATTAAAGTGTCTAAACGTTCAAAGACCTCCTGTAGTGTCCCTCTTAGGGTGCATTTATATACTGTATACTGCACCTTATAGTGGTCCCTGTGCTTCGCCCCCTCTTATGATGGTGACTGTGCTGTTCCCCCTATAGTAAACCCATTTTAGTGGATTTACTGACAGCCTAGTGGTCCCTCCCATACAGTTTTCCTTGGGGGTTCCTCTTTTACATATATTTTTTTATAGATTTCCCTGCTAATCTAGTAGTCCCCCCTCCCCTAGCTGCTCCGACCAGAGACTCTTGTTACTCCTTTGTGACAGTTGAACCAATTCAGTGATTGGCAGCATACTTGGATGTGCCCATCTAGGAACCGTGCGAAATGGTTGTAATTTATATTTAGATAAAATTATAATTCCTTTTTTAATCCTTACAGTGTATAGAGCTGAACCCAAGGGATTAAATTTTCTAAGCAAAAGTGGCATTTTTCTTTAATCTACATTGCAAAACCTAACAAGAAAATGCATATGCACTGACTGTCCTACTTCAATAGTTATCAAATGCATTATAGTTTTATTCATCATGCAAGAGGATATAATTAAAACACAATCTCATCACCTGTGGAAGACGTTTTACGCTAAACAGGCCTGTAACAACAATGCTTAGTGAAAAGTCCAAGATTTGTTAAAATGATCATAGGATATCACAGAATAAGTACAAAAGCAGAATCTCCCGACGTGACAGCGAACAGGACACAAAAATACAACATGAAAAGTACGGTATATTGCTTACTCTATGCTAATAATCCTACCTGTGTCTTTGTGAAGCTATACATGATATTCACAATGCCAAATGGTGACAAACGGTAATTTCTTGCATCACAGTTAACCTGAAAGAGGAAATTTCTCTTTTTTATACATTTCCAGCAAATAGTTTAAAAATTTTTTTTTTCTAAGGGAATATATTCATCAGTTTCACATCTGTGAGGGTAGCTCATATCTATGAGAGTGCCTACAGTCAGCGGATGAAATTGCAAGGCTGCGATAACTTCCTACTGTAGTACATGATCACGATTATCAAATCAGAACCTTAGGGCTAGTTCACTGTGCTCAGTTGCATTGCTGAATAATTCTGCCTGTCAGCAAACTTTCCATACAGTTCTATGAGCCTGCTCACAGTACTGCGGTGTAATGGATCGCATTATTCTAACTCACTACTGACCACTGTGAACCTAGCCTAACACATCACCTGATCGGACAGATCGCACACTTCTCCATGAGCTCTCATAGACTAGTGAGGCTCATGTCTTTGTACATTAAAGCGGGATTGTCATAAAAATCTAATTTTAACAGCAACTGGTCTAAGTGCATAAGTGATAAAGATGCTAATCCTGCATTCAAAACTTTTTCTGCTGCTATGATTTGGAGTCATCACATACTTAAGGAGCACTGACCCTAGGGCCGGCCCGGGCCAAGAGAGGCTCCAGCCTCAGGGCGCAGTGTAGGAAGGGGCACACAACTCACTCAGCTATCATTCCCCTATTGTGTTTGAAGCAGAGAGAAATAAGAAAAGGGGATACATGGCAGAGACTGTAAGCCAGATAACTAGAGATTGAGGTGTTGGGGGCCCTGTGGCACCTCTTAGTCTAATAGCAATCAGTGTGTGACGGCTGGGGTGGGAGGGATGGAGGGGCGCACTTTGGTGTCTCAGCCTTGGGTGCTGGAGGACCTTGTCCTGGCCCTGACTGACCCTTTAGTAGTCAATGCCAAACAGTTGTATGCTGGGGGTTCTTTTTATCTATAATATATTCCTCCTCCTCCATTTATTTCCCTGCCTGGCTGCTTATCTGAAACATGATCCTCTGCTCACTTGTGTTTACAAGCAAGGCTGAGGTTACTCAGCGATTGGAGGAGAAAAGAAAAAAAAAGTAAAGGGCAGAAATGACATCAGGATTTAACCTAAACTGTGGGCAAAAGACATGGTTCCCACTAGGAACAGACTTCTCTTCATTAACTAAATAACATTCACTGAAATCAAACTGTGGAGAGTACAATACATGTGATATGCAAATAGATCAAGTATTTATCTACATAAATATGCGTTTTATTCCCCTGGCATAGTATGGCTAATCCTACTGCTTTAACTTTTATATAACTTTATTAAAAAAAACCTCAGATAACAACGAGCTACATTTATTTCTTGTAAATTTAGAACCACTTTGTTCCCAAGAAGCAGGCAACACAGTAGACCAGAACAAGACCATACAGGCTGTACTTGCCACGTGTTGTGCAGCTACACTCGTACACGGACGGGAATGTGGCTGCAACAAAGAGGGTCCCTGCGAGCAGCAGTGGGCCGAAGGAGGATCAAAGAAGCTTCTGGATCACCCAGAGGCAATGGAGGTAAATATCTAACCTTTGTTTTTCATCATCACGTTTGATTTGAACAATTCCCTGATGGTGGATGAGGATACAGATAGGAGGCAGGAAGGTACTTGTTAACATGCATTGCTAATTAAAGCTACAATATTTACCTGGCACTGTCGGCGCAAGACAATACACGGGTGAGCCAACACATTTTCTGTAAAGAGACTTTGGTAAGAAAGTGCACAGTAAGTAAACCATATGTACTTGGGGCAAGCATATTCATAAAGAGAAACTGTAATACAGTGCATTAGAAACAACAGATACTCTTTCTAGGGCTGCCTCAATACAACCACCTTTTTTTGTAGTGTAGCTTATTACTTAAAAACAATGTAAGACAACTCGGAGGAAGACAGGGCAAAAACTGTAGTGTGCTGAAAAAGAGACCCAATCAAGGCCAAGATATGACGGGTGAAGCCACATTTTCATGACTACATTGCCATTAAAAAATAGTGGTTGCCATGCTTTTGTAACATTTTTCCTTTGTCTTGGGCAATAGGGCTGTGTGTTCAAAATGTTAAAACTGCAGCAAATAATTTGGATGACTTAAAGAGGAACTCCAGCCTAAACAAACATACTGTCATTAAGTTACATTAGTTATGTTAATTGAAATAAGATAGGTAATATAATCTCTTACTCACACTGTTTTAAAAGAACAGGCAAATGTTTGATTTCATGATGGCAGCCATCTTTTTGGTTGAAAGGAGGTGACAGGGAGCATAAGACACAGTTCCAACTGTCCTGAGCACCTCTCCCAGTTGCTAGGCAACGTGAATAACAACATACGAAATCTCATCATGCTCGGCACAGCATCAGGGGAAAAAAGCCCGGGCTTTATTTTCTTTGGTGGGTGGAGCTTAGGTAAAAATGCAGCTAAAAATGAGGCTTGTATAAGAGAAACAAAGTTCGGTTGCTGTGAAACTGTTAAAGAAACACCAAGCCTTCTCAGTGCTGCTGAGTAGATTTTTAGTCCGGAGGTTCACTTTAACATTTTAAAAATAGAATTTCTCTGTGACTATATAATAATATCCCATATTTAGGAAGGGTCAATCAAGTCAACATTACTTGCCACTTCTCTAAAAAAAAATAAAGAAAATAAAAAGTCCTACGTACTGTCACAAATCTGATTACATTATTATTTTTACATGTCACCTCTCAGTCGCCTTTTTTCCAAGCTAAATAAGCCCAGTTTGTCCACCCTCTCTTGGCACGTTAGCCCTTACCATAGCCTGCAACGCTGCGGTCCAATAGATTTCTCGGTAAAATCTAATGAAAATCTGTGTGCAGCGTATGGAGGGATTCAATCCCTCTCTGATCACAAAGGGATTGATCTGCTTGCCAAATTGGATGGCCATCTATACATGTATGGCCACCATAACATTAACGGGACCCTGTAGCAAAAAGTGGGTGGGGGAAGGGAGCCTCTGGATCCAAAAGAGGCTTCCCTCATTCTCCGTAATCTCGCTCCAGCGGGGGGAACCCCAAAAATCGAAACGTCACACGTGCACGCTAGCTCCGTCTTACTTGGCTCTCTTCTGCAATAGCCGGGTTGAAACAGGTCTGTGCTACTGCGCAGGTGCGAAACACAGCTCAACGTTATAAGGCTTGTCTATTTCCACCGGAGCCTGAGCAGGTGAACATGCGCATGGAGGCCATACTTCATGGGTCCCAGTGATGGGAGGGGTCTGTGTAGGACGACAGGGGAAGTCTCTTTAGGTTCCAGAGGCTCACCACTCCCGAGGTAAGTATCAATAGATATGCATTACAAGCCTCCCATGTTTGCTTTAAGCTCCTATGCAGATCCAGGAAAACATCTGTGCACGGAGCAAAGCTTTAAAGAGACTCTGTAATAAACTTTTTAGCCTTAGTTCTTCTATCCTATAAGTTCCTTTGCCTGTTCTAATGTGCTCTGGCTTACTGCAGCTTTTCCTAATTGCACAGTGGCTGTGTTATCTCTGTTATATGATCTAATCTGTTTCCTTCTGTCGGCACAGTCGGGCTAATGCTGGAATGTGTGGAATGTGCAGGGCTGCTTGTGATTGGTAGAAGCTATACACACCCCCTCCAGGCCCCCTGCAGGCTCTGTATGACTCACACACTCTGCTTATGTGAGCCTATCAGAAGCTGGTTAGTTTGTTTGTAAACACTGCCTAAAACTGTTAATTAGGGCTCTTTCACATCAGACAACGCGAGCAGGAGCCGTTCTCCTGCACTTGTTGTCTGCCTGCGGCGTGTCGTCGGGTATCTGCGGTGCGACGCAATCAGCGGCGGTAGCTGGTAATTAAACCTGACGGAAAACGCCGGCTCGCGGGTGCATTGGATGAAAAGCTGTGCCCGGGTGCGTCGGAACAGCAACGCTTCGAAACGCAGCGTCGGGTGTGAAAGGTAAAATGAAAGTATATGGACTTTCATCTTACCTTGGTTAACGCAAACGTTTGCGTTAATGCACAAAATCTGCCCTAATGTGAAAGAGCCCTTACAAGCCAGGTTTGCAGCAGAGAGTAGCAGAAACAGCACAGAGGGGCCCAGGAGAACATAATGAATATAATGGTATGCTTTTTAGTGTAAGAATATTAGAGTACAGATTCTCTTTAAGATAAAGTTTCAGGACAACCACATCAAAACATATATTGGCAGCGTTACCTTGCAAGTCCAATACCGAATCCTGCAAACCGATTCAGCTGATCTGCAAGGAAAAACAATTAAAGGTAAGTACAGAGAAAAACACATAATTGGTTGAGATGTCTGCACAATTAAGGTCCCTTTCACACGAGCAGTTGATAGGCAGTGAAAAGATTGTTGAACTCTCACAACTGCTTGCTGTTAACTGGTAAATACTCTCTGCTGCTGCCTGGTAACTGCTCACCGAGTGCGCAGTTCAACTGCCCACCCGAAAGGGCTCTAAAAGCTGGCCATACACTTATAGATTTCCACCCAGTGTTCCAAACTGATTTATTCCTTTCTGAACAGGATCAATTAAGAAGGAGTACATTCCTACCATACACTACACATCAGGAGATCTATTGAAAATCGGTAGAATTGCAGAGTTCAACTGTTTAATGCAGTGGAAAGCTATAGGCCCATTAATCTGCTGATGCTCTTACCCCCCCCCCCCCCCCCATTTGTTTTAAATTTTCCATCCTGTCCAATCTATTCTTTTGATCTTGACATCAATCCACAGCATGTAGCCTGTAGTTGAGTGTATCAACAGGGATATGTGAGGGAGCAGGCTGGTGTTGTACTTTGTTCTCTGGTTGAACTCGATGGAGGGATGTCTTTTTTCAACCCAAATAACTATGTAACTATGTATGTATAGGCACCTTAAACAGGGAAGGTCCTTTATTATATGTATTTAAAAGAGAGTAAAGCATGGAGCCAATTAAATACTTCACATCTTCCTCAGTTGACACAAGCATTGAGGAGGGCATGAGAAATATACTGGCTTTATCAGGCTACATGCTGTGGATTGATGTTACGCAACAGTAGACCTCTGCCACCTGGCATTATGCATCCACCCGTTTCTTAAAACAGTGCACTGTTTGGGCACAATCATAATGAAAGTGTTGCGCTGCGTAATATGTTGGTGCTTCATAAATATAATAAATACATTTAAAAAAAAGATGCTAGTACTGACTGTCTTACTGGTAGTTTATGACTAGGTCTCTAAGATTCTCAGTAAAAAAAAAAAACCAAAAAACTTTGAGGGCCCGTTTCCACTGCTGTGGAAATCAGGTCGAATTCGCAAAGTTTCCCCACAAACAAATTGCGCAGGGAAACTCTGCCATAGGTGATAATGCTGCTGTTGTCCGAATCACTTGCCTTAGCAGCCTTTTTCTGTGCATGGCACAGCTTCTGGGATTCGTCTGCATACTTGCAGACCAGGAAGTGCAGCTGCCCGTGGTGGCAGCTACTGCAAACGGGCAGCTGCAGGAGATCGCTTCCTGGTAGAGGCAGAGCTTAGGGCTGTAGCTCTGCCTCTACTCGCGTCAATCGCCGCCTCTCCCAGTATTCTTTCACTGAGAGGAGCGGAGGAGAGTAGGAGTAGGAGATCAGCAGGGATTGACGCCAGTGGAGGCAGAGCTACAGCGCTAAGCTCTGCCTCCCAAAGCAGCAAAATCCACGACTTCGTGGATTTTTGCCCTGGAATTTGGGGGGGGGAGGTGGTTTAAATACAGCGTTCTGCTGCGGGGATGCAGCGTTTTAGCTATGGTGATAGTGCAAAAGATAAATGTTAAATAAAAGAGCAATTTTATAAGGCTTCAGACTCTCTTTAAAGAGAGTCTGAAGCGAGAATAAATCTCGCTTCAGACCTCATAGATAGCAGGGGCATGTGTGCCCCTGCTAAACCGCCGCTATCGCGTCGCTAAACGGGGGTCCCTTCACCCCCAAATCTCCTCGGTGCAGCGGGGGAGCGCTTCCTGGTTGGGGCAGGGCAAACCGCCGCAGCCCTGCCCCACGCGCGTCTGTCAGCGCGTATCTCCGTCTTCCTTCACTGAGAGGGGCGGGGGAGAGGCGGCGATGCACTGCTGATAGATGCGACTGGAGGCAGGGCTGCAGCCGTTAGCCCTGCCTCCAGGAGCGACCAAGTCTGCGACCAAGTGTTGCAGTGGGGGGTTTGGGGGTGAAGGGACCCCCGTTTAGCGGCGCGATAGCGGCAGTTAACTATGAGCTCTGAAGCGAGATTTATTCTCGCTTCAGAGTCTCTTTAAAGGGAAGGTTCAGGGACTATCGAAAAAAAATAAAAATCTAAAATCCACTTACCTGGGGCTTCCTCCAGCCTGTGGCAGGCAGGAGGTGCCCTCGGCGCCGCTCCGCAGGCTCCCGGTGGTCTCCGATGGCGCGCCCGACCTGGCCAGGCCAGGCTTCTTCTGCGCTCCAATCTGCGTGTCACTGGTACGCGCTGACGTCATCGGACGTCCTCCGGGCTGTACTGCGCAGGCTCAGAACTACTGCGCCTGCGCAGTACAGCCCGGAAGACGTCCGATGACATCAGCGCGCACCAGTGACACGCAGATTGGAGCGCAGAAGAAGCCCGACCTGGCAGCCGGCCTGGCGCGCCACCGGAGACCACCAGGAGCCTGCGGAGCAGCGCCGAGGACACCTCCTGCCTGCCACGAGCTGGAGGAAGCCCCATGTAAGTGGATTTGGATTTTTTTTTTCCGATAGTCCCTGAACTTTCCCTTTAAGAGGACACAGAAGCATGTTCTGTGCACAGTCACATGCCTCTCTATTGTCGCCGCTAATCCCCCCTGAAGTACTCCTGGGTCGCGGCTTAGCTTCTGATTGGAGGAAGCTAGCGAGGCGGAGAGCGTTGGGGGGGGGGAGCTATGCTATGGAGGAGGCGGGGGAGGCGATGCTGGAAAAAAATTAACAGGCTGCAGGTAAAAATCAGGCTAGCGACAAGCAGATTGTTGCTAGCCTGGCGATATTTTCAGGGAGGCACAGCAGACTCCGGAGGGGGACTAGCGGCGGTAATAGACATAGCGGGCACGGAACATGCCTGTGTCCTCTTAAGATTTAAAAAAACCCGCCTCGGGTTCTCTTTAAAGGGGAGCTGAAGAGAGAGGTATATGGAGGCTGCCATGTTTATTTCCTTTTAAGCAATACCAGTTGCCTGGCAGCCCTGCTGATCCTCTTCCTCTAATACTATTAGCCATAGCCCCTGAACAAGCATGCAGCAGATCAGGTGTTTCAGACTTTAAAGTCAGATCTGACAAGACTAGCTGCATGCTTGTTTCTGGTGTTATTCAGATACTACTGCAGAGAAATAGACCAGCAGGGCTGCCAGGCAATTGGTATTGATTAAAAGGAAATAAATATGGCAGCCTCCGTATACCTCTTACTTCAGTTCCCCTTTAATGTCATCAGTGACAATGGAAACCCAAGTGCACACAAGTTGGTCTGATGTGCCGGAGAGTGGGAGCAACGTAGGTGCAAAAAGGGGAAAATTCCCAAATCAGGAATTCTGTAACTGCTCAGACGTTTTTCCATCAGTTCTGGTCCAATAGTCACATTTTCCTTTTACTTATTGCCCTGGCTTTGCTTTCCAAATTAGTCTGTGCTAGCAGTGGCCTCTCCCACCTCTACAAAACACTCAATGCCCTGGCACTGCTTTCCAAATTAGTCTGTGCCAGCAGTGACCTCTCCCACATTTACACAGCACACAATGCCCTGGCACTGCACATTATTACATGCTAGCAGTGGCCTGTGCTCCATCTATACAACATGCAATGAACTGGCACTGCTCTCCACATTACTCTCTGCCAGAAGTGTCCTGTGCTCCATTCTATATGCCATACAATGCCCTGGCACTGCTCTCCACATTAGTCAGGCTAGCTGTGGCCTGTGCTCCATTCTATACACCATGCAAGGCCCTGGCACCGGAGCAGTGCTTTTCAGCGCTGCTAGATTTGGGCGCAGCCGGCGCCTCCATAGACTTCAATAGGAATCATTCCTATTGAAGCGCTCAGTGAGTAACGTCGGCTCCGTCAGAAGACAGAGCCGAAGTTGCTTAAAAACATAATAATTCGGCCTCCAGCAATCGCTGGAAGCCGAATTATTTCATTCCCCCACTATCCATGTCGGCCTGGAGGGGGAATAATAATTAAATCGGCCCGGACTTGTGCAGAAGCAGGATCAGCTATATACCGCTGTATCCTGTGCCCAAGTCTACCGGCGCCGATTTCAAATGTACGCCCTGGCACTGCTCTCCACATTACTGTGTCAGAAGTGGCCTGAGGTTCATTCTATATGCCATGCAATGCCCTGACACTTCTCAGCACATTAGTCAGGCTAGTGATGGTCTGTGCTCCATTCTATACACCATGCAAGGCCCTGGCACTGCTCTCCACATTACTCTGTGCCAGAACTGGCCTGAGCTCCATTCTATATGCCATACAATGCCCTGGCACTGCTCTCCACATTAGTCAGGCTAGCTGTGGCCTGTGCTCCATTCTATACACCATGCAAGGCCCTGGCACTGCTCTCCACATTACTGTGCCAGAAGTGGCCTGAGGTTCATTCTATATGCCATGCAATGCCCTGACACTGCTCTCCACATTAGTCGTGCTAGCAGTGGCCTGTGCTTCATTCTATATGCCATGTAATGCCCTGACACTGCTCTCCACATTACTCTGTGCCAGAAGTGGCCTGAGAGCTCCATTCTATATGCCATGCAATGCCCTGACACTGCTCTCCACATAACTCTGTGCCAGAAGTGGCCCGAGAGCTCCATTCTATATGCCATGCCATGCCCTGGCACTGCTCTCCACATTACTCTGTGCCAGAAGTGGCCTGAGAGCTCCATTCTATACACCACACATGGCCTGTCATAGCATTCCCACCAGCAGTGGCCTCTTCTCCATTTATGCAGCATGGTGCCTTGACAGATCTCTCCCATTACTCCATGCATTGCTAGTAGTAGCCTCCCCCACGTCTATACACCATGCCATGACCTCACACAGCTCTGCAGTGGTCTCTCCTTCTACGCATAGTGCTGCCACAGCTCCCCCATGTGTCCGAGCTTGCATTGGCCTCTCACCCCCGCTGCTGGCGCTGTTCTCCTCCCCCGGGCCAGGAAGCGCCATGCTCCCATCTCCTCCATACAGTGGGGTTTTCTCCCCGCGGTGCAGGTTGCGGCTCCCCGGAATGTCAGGCGGGGTGGTGACCCAGTGCTGTGACAGGTCTCCGGAAGAGCTGAATGACCTTGCTGGGAAGCCGTGCTGGTAGGGTGGCGGCGGCCCCTCATCTCCCCTTCCCCAGGCGGAGCCCCGGTAGCCCAGGCCATCGAAGCCTTCGGGCCGACGGGGCTGCATGCTAGTGAAGGCGCTGCACAGCCCGGGGACTGCCGACTACGTGACGTCACCACAGCAGGTGTATAGCAGCAGGACAAGGATAACAACACCCGACCAGCACAGGAAGAAGGCCTGTCAGTTCTCTCTGCCTGCCGTCAATGACGTCATGTGACAACAGAGCATGATGGAACGTGTAGTTCCAACCACTAACCAATGGCATGGCGCGCTGTGACAGGCTATGCTACGCTCTGACTGGCTGAGCTGTGTAGTGAAAATAGCTATGTGATAGGGTGGAAAGGAGAATGGGCGGGTGTGGTAACTGGGAGTCACTCCGCGTCCTTAGCAACCTCGTGTGTGTGGCTCACCGCTGCTGTATGTGGACTGGCCACGGATCACATTTCCAGGTACAGTGTAGTCTGCGCTTCTTGTACTGCTGCCTTCTCATGCAGGATGCAAATGCTGATAGGTTGCAAAAAATGCTACCACACTGGTATACATACAACTTACTGTACAGCCCCGCTCCGGTCAAACATCAGTTCTCGTTCTAGGAAAACAAATGAGGACAGCTCTTGTTTTTTTCCATTCTGAATATGAATTTGCCTTCTTAAAAGACATCTGTGGTAAACTGATGAGATAAACAATTGTTTCTATCCTCCTTCTCCTAAAAAATGACTTTGACCCAGTTTTATTTTATATTTCAATCTAGTTTTGAAGTTTTTACTGTTTCATGGTTTACTCATACTGTGCTGCGTGATCTGGTTTTCTTGTATTCATGTATTGTCATAATGCTGTATGTCACCCCTAAATATTGTCTGTAACCTAAATTAATGTCCAGCGCTGCGTAATATGTTGGCGCTTTATAAATACAATATATAATAAAAAATGGTCTCTGCTCACACCTTTATTGAAGTATGCAAGAGCTCAAATCTATGAATTATTTACCCTTTTTATCTCTTTACTGCTATCAGAAGCCATTTACTGACAGCCAGGAAAGTATTTTATGGCTGTAATTATCAGTGAAGGTTATGCTATAGTCCGACCCAGTCCCGACCCGGACAGAAACTGTCACTTTCATACCTGATGTGTAACTCTTTCAGGCAGAGAAAGAAAATAAGGAACACAGCCTAGTTATCTGTGTGCTTGGCACTATACATACACATGTCTATCTCATCATGTGATCTCGGGTTGTCCTTTAAAACAAAGAGTATTTGTGTTGGCAAGAAACATCTCCCATGCCATGATACATCACTAGAAAAGCAATAGAAAAGATTAAAACTGTGTCTCTACCTGGATTTTGTGCAATTGTAGCAATGTAATATACCATAGTGACAGAACAACTCAAAGTTTCGACTGACAGGCCTTTTCTGAACACTTGACTGGTGGACTAGTTGACTCCCTTGTGTTGGATTATTTAGCAGTTTGAGCTTTATGGGCTGTCTTTTTTCTTGGTTGTGCAAATCATCCCATTGTGTGAAAGCCAGATACCCATCCAGAATACTGGAGTGCACAATGTGCCTATATGGCATACTAATATTAGAGTCCTTGCTCCACCCCAGTGCCATAAATGAATATTGCTCTATGTGGTGAGACTTGCCGAAGTTACAGGACGCGGTACCAAAGAGGGAGCAGGCTGAGGACGGCATGGGAGCGATCCGTGCACATGGGGCCGGAGGAAGCCCCAGGTATGTCTAAAACTTTTAGTTTAAAAGGTCTCTGGTTCCCTTTGAAGTGAACCAAACTTGCTTCAGGATAGATTCTTATGCAGAGGGAAAGCTCTCAATACCGCAGAACCTTCCCGCCCGTTATTCCAGTATTGTTCCCTGTTGAAATTATTTGACCTGCAACGTCAAATACCTTTTGGGACTCCTTGTGCAGGCTTCACAAGTACTTGTGTCCCCGAGTGGTTCTGAAGACAAGCGGATCTGTACTGCGCACGCACGAGTCTAGGCACGCATGCACAGTATGGCTGGGCCTGTCTTTGAAAACACTTGCGAGTTCTTCTGAAGTCTGCCGGGGAGCAGGACCGGTTCTAGAAAGGCACATATGAGAGGGCAGTCAGAAATGTGAAGGGGGCATCATGTGTACACAGAGGCAGCGGAGTTGACAAATGCACCCTGTACGTATTTAGAGAGTTTAGCCTGTCTAATTCCCCTCATCTGTGTCTAATCACAAGTTGAAATTTGTATAGGTTATAGTTTAGCTAGGTAGGTGTCCGCAAGAGACTTTATTCTTGTAACGAAGATCCCAGCTTTTAACTTAGCTGTATGGACAGCATTGATTGTTTGCTGCATGATTTTTTGTGAATGGATTCGCATGAGGATTTGCATGACTGTGCAGAAGTTCATATTGACTTTGCTGTTTTGCTTGCCACACCCCTTCCAGCACCTCCCTATTAAATCTGCAAGTGTTTAAAAGGACTTACAAGGCGAGAGTGGTAAAAAAAAGTAAAACACCTGGCTGCAAGTTTTATCCACAGAGGATGCCATCTGCGCCCTCTGTTTCATTCCGCTGTGGTGCTATTCTTATTTTCAGCATGAGGTCGGGACCCGACCCGATCCCTCGGGCCGGCTGCACTTGCGCCAATAAATATGGCCGCCAGGTCCTGCTGTGCCTGCGCAGTTGTCTTAGCCGTGAGTGTAGCTGCGCAGCTCTGAGTCCTTCTCCAGCCCCGTAATACAATACAATAACTTTATTAGCAGAAGTTGGCGCTAAGGAGACTAGAACACCTAAGCTGCAAGTTCCAAAGAGGGAATCCCAAGACCCTCAAA
This sequence comes from Hyperolius riggenbachi, assembly GCF_040937935.1. Taxonomy (NCBI): domain Eukaryota; kingdom Metazoa; phylum Chordata; class Amphibia; order Anura; family Hyperoliidae; genus Hyperolius; species Hyperolius riggenbachi. The sequence continues at coordinate 552,172,834 of NC_090646.1, forward strand.
AATCAACTATAAACAATTTATAAATAAGGAACACGCGCTAGTGATAATGATTTAATCTATAAAATTCTCATGTACATAGATGAAATGCTAAAAAAAACCACACCTATAACAAAACACTCATGCCTTTCATACTATTCACAATCATACCATAAATTCATCAGGTGTATCAAAAACCTCTTCCTAACAACCTGAGCTAATTAAGATCTACACCTAGACTCTTGATTGCTTATTGGCAGTCCTTAATAGCATATGATTCCTGGAGCATAGAAAAAAGGCTTTTTTCTTTTCTTTCTTTCCAGCAACTATTCCAAAAATAGATCGTATATTAAGATCCTATTCATGAGAAGAGTTGATCAATTTTGTGCAATAAACAGGTGTCAGTTCCAACAGTGCATCACTCAGCCTCAGTGGATTCAGCCCGTTTGATATGTGCTGTCAGTTTTTCACACAGGCATCTTTTAAGACTTTATAAGTCACACTGCATAGATCAGCCTCAGTGGATTCAGCCCGTTTCATATGTGCTAACAGTCTCGTTTACAAACGCTTTTTCAAGCGTGACTTTACAGCAAACTATGTTCAATCAGAGTACCTCTATGTCTTAGAAGCTCCTCTCCCCGATCTTCAAGCTATAGACTCAGCCGGGTACTTCAGAGCTCCCTTTTCCGTTCAGCTCTCGGCGATGCTTGGTCGCATACGTCACTTCCTGCTGACAAGTTCAGCGTGACGCCCGCTGTCTGTTCCAGCAAGCCGTAAGCTGCTCTTTCTGGTGACGTCACCTTAAAGCAATAGGATCCTTTGATGTGCAAATGGTCGCTAAGCGTTATTGTAACTGAATAAACCGTTTCTGGAGCATTTAGGAACTAAACTGGCCGCAATAGCGCTTAGCGACCATTTGCACATCAAAGGATCCTATTGCTTTAAGGTGACGTCACCAGAAAGAGCAGCTTACGGCTTGCTGGAACAGACAGCGGGCGTCACGCTGAACTTGTCAGCAGGAAGTGACGTATGCGACCAAGCATCGCCGAGAGCTGAACGGAAAAGGGAGCTCTGAAGTACCTGGCTGAGTCTATAGCTTGAAGATCGGGGAGAGGAGCTTCTAAGACATAGAGGTACTCTGATTGAACATAGTTTGCTGTAAAGTCACGCTTGAAAAAGCGCTTGTAAACGAGACTGTTAGCACATATGAAACGGGCTGAATCCACTGAGGCTGATCTATGCAGTGTGACTTATAAAGTCTTAAAAGATGCCTGTGTGAAAAACTGACAGCACATATCAAACGGGCTGAATCCACTGAGGCTGAGTGATGCACTGTTGGAACTGACACCTGTTTATTGCACAAAATTGATCAACTCTTCTCATGAATAGGATCTTAATATACGATCTATTTTTGGAATAGTTGCTGGAAAGAAAGAAAAGAAAAAAGCCTTTTTTTCTATGCTCCAGGAATCATATGCTATTAAGGACTGCCAATAAGCAATCAAGAGTCTAGGTGTAGATCTTAATCGGAGCAGTGCTTTTCAGCGCTGCTAGATTTGGGCGCAGCCGGCGCCTCCATAGACTTCAATAGGAATCATTCCTATTGAAGTGCTCAGTGAGTAACGTCGGCTCCGTCAGAAGACAGAGCCGAAGTTGCTTAAAAACATAATAATTCGGCCTCCAGCAATCGCTGGAAGCCGAATTATTTCATTTCCCTACTATCCATGTCGGCCTGGAGGGGGAATAGTAATTAAATCGGCCCGGACTTGTGCAGAAGCAGGATCAGCTATATAACGCTGTATCCTGCGCCCAAGTCTACCGGCGCCGATTTCAAATGTACGCATCTTAATTAGCTCAGGTTGTTAGGAAGAGGTTTTTGATACACCTGATGAATTTATGGTATGATTGTGAATAGTATGAAAGGCATGAGTGTTTTGTTATAGGTGTGGTTTTTTTTAGCATTTTATCTATGTACATGAGAATTTTATAGATTAAATCATTATCACTAGCGCGTGTTCCTTATTTATAAATTGTTTACAATACAATAACATTTCTATAGCGCTTTTCTCCCATAGGACTCAAAGCGCTTAGGCTCTCTCAGATTCAGTAATTGGTAGTAGGATGAAGTATTCACACAACAAAAGTTATATTTCTACAAATGCCAAACTGAACTGGTGGATTTCAGTCTGGATTTAAACATATCCAGGGATGGAGCTGTCCTGATCTGTTGAGGTAAGGAGTTCCAAAACGTAGGAGCAGCATGACAGAAGGCTCTGGGACCAAAGGTTTCCAAGTGGACTCTGGGTATGACTAGATTATTAGAACCTGTGGATCTGAGAATGCAGGGATTGCTACGCAGCTGTAACATATCTTTCATGTATCCAGGGCCCAGATTATTCAGTGATTTAAATGTCAGTAGGCTGATCTTGAATAGGACCCTCCATTCTATAGGTAGCCAGTGGAGGGAGTGCAGGACTAGCATTATGTGGCAGTGACGGGGTTGGTTGGTTAGCAGTCTGGCAGCAGTATTCTGTATCAGCTGTAGGCAGTACAAGTCCTTTTTTGGAAGGCCAGTGTAGAGAGCATTGCAGTAGTCCAGTCGGGAGGTAATGAAGGCATGAACTAAAGTTGGTAGATCTTCTGGGGTCAAGAGGTGCTTGATTTTTGCGATGTTCTTAAGGTGAAAATAGGATCATTTCACCACAGCAGAGATGTGAGTTCTGAAGTTTAAATCCCCATCAATTAGAACTCCCAGGCTATGCACATGATCAGAGCTGTGTAGATCTGTGCCTTCTATTCCCAGTGGTGAAGACTGCAAGTTAAGTTGTTTTGTTGTCATGCGCTGCCCTCCGATCAGAAGGACTTCAGTTTTTTCTGAATTTAGTTTCAGCCAGTTGTCATTCATCCATTGCTGTAGTTTACGTAAGCCCACGTTTATAGTTAGAGTTGGGTCTGTCACACCAGGCTTGAAGGAAAGATATAGTTGAGTGTCGTCCACATAGCAGTGGTATGTCAGGCCATGTTTTTGGATTAGTTTTTCAAGCGGTAATGTAACGATCTGTGTAACACAGAGAGGATCTGATTACCGGTGATCTGTAGTATCACCGAGAATACAGATATATACCCGATTATTGATGATCTGCAGTATCACCGATAATCAGATATATCTCTAACCTCTGGACACCTGGGTAATAAGAGTGTTTGGTGCAACAGAAATACTTTGAGGACTGCACCTGAGGAGCAGGTGCACAGCAGTAAGGAGTACTGCACAGTAACACGTTCCTTCCGCAAGCCTGAGACTCTCCCGAGGGAGGGGTCAGGCTAGGAGTAGAAAGGACAGAGTGTGAGTGACACCAAGGAAGGGTGTCACCCACAGGTCTGTGAGCTATCTCTTGACTGAGGAGATAGCTCTCGAGGTTGGGCAAGCCGGGTCGGCAACAGACAGACAGATCAGGGACAGAGACAGGAGACAGATGCGGAATCCTAAGACAAGCAGAGTTCGGCAACAGAGTATCAGATATAGCGAAGTACCAAATCAGAGATCAGAAGAGTAGTCAGGAAAGCAGAAGGTCATAACAAATAATCAACAATGCCTAGTCTTGGGTGTGAGCTCCTTGATCATCAACACCCTGGAACTGATCTGAGTATAACTAGATGGTAAAGCTAATTCCTAGTCTGAGGTGTGAGCTCCTTGGTCATCAACACCTAGGAACTGGTCTAAATAATAACACAGATAATATACAGTTTTCCCTAGACTGAGGTGTAAGGTCCTTGATCATCAACACCCAGGAACTGGTCTAATTAATAACACAGATAATATCACAGATACTGACAAGGTCTGAGTGCTACCACGTAGCGATCGCAACGCCAGACACCAGAGAAATGACCAGCACCCAGTATATATATACCAGCGCTCTCCAGCGCCTCCCCTAAGTGCTGGACCAATGAAACCTGATAGAATTGTCAGCTGATCGGCTAGATCAGCTGACACCCTTCTGACTGCCATAAAGGCTCTGCCTCTCAGCGCGCGCGCGTTTCCTTCTGAACCTGTGTAGACTATGAGTCCCAGCCCAGACATGTGTTGTAATGCATCTGTTGGTTTGAACGCGGGGCCAGCCGCACCACTGTCAGAGCATGCGGCGGTTTCCCTGCGTTCAGCCATACTGCTAGTGGTAGACCCATGCGTGCAAACTGCCGCGTCGGACGCGGAATCCACCGCCTTGTTCACTGGGCATGCGGCGGTTTCTCCGCGCTCCGTCAGGCCAGTGGATGCAGGCCCATGCGCGCAAGCTGCCATGTTGAACGCGGAATCAGCCGCCTTACTCTGAGTACTCGCGGCGGCTTTTCCGCTTTTTCTCACAGTAACCCCCCCTGAGGAGTGGACTCCGGACAGCTCCTACCCGGTTTCTCAGGATATAAAGCGTGGAACTCCCTCCTTAATTTATCTGCATGCATGCGACACTCAGGTACCCATGTTCTCTCCTCAATACCATACCCTTTCCAGTGAACTAGATGCTGCACTGAGTTCTGTAAAACACGTGAGTCTAAAATCTTTTCTACTTCGTACTCAGGTTGGTCATCTACCATCACAGGAGGAGGAGGAGTGGAACCTACATGAACTACTGGCTTAAGCAGGGACACATGAAAGGATCTTACACCACGTATGCTGGCAGGGAGATCAATGGCATAAGTAACATTGTTGATCTTCCTGGTCACTGGAAAAGGGCCCACAAATCTGGGTCCTAACTTGGGCGAGGGCTGTTTCAGGGTCAAATGACGTGTGGACACCCAGACCAAGTCTCCTGGCTGGAACTTCCACTCTAAGGAGCGTTTCTTGTCAGCTTGACCTTTCTGACCTTGAAAAGCCTTCTCCAAATTATTTTTCACGATCCCCCAAATGTTCTTAAATGACTTTTGCCAAGCCTCCAAAGCTGGAAACGGAGTGGAAGCTACTGGCAGTGGGGAGAACTTAGGCAACTTTCCAGTTACCACCTGAAACGGAGAAAATCCAGAGGAAGAGCTTTTCAAATTATTGTGCGCAAATTCTGCAAACGGCAAGAACTTGACCTAATCATTTTGCGCATCCGCAACATAACACCTTAGAAACTGTTCCAATGACTGATTAATTCTCTCAGTCTGACCATTGGTCTGTGGGTGGTAGCCCGACGAAAATGACAGTTCCATGCCCATTTGATGACAAAATGCCCTCCAAAATTTAGAAACAAATTGGACTCCCCGATCTGACACAACGTTTTCCGGAATGCCATGTAGCCGGAAAATGTGGATGATGAAAAGATCGGCCAACTCCTGGGCCGAGGGGAGTCCTTTCAGGGGCACAAAATAGGCCATTTTACTGAAACGGTCGACTACCACCCAAATGACCGACATGCCCTCAGACCTCGGAAGCTCACCCACAAAATCCATGGACAAATGGGTCCATGGTTCACTCAGGGTGGGCAAAGGCTGCAACGTTCCCACAGGTTCCAGACGGGAGGGTTTGCTTTTTGCACATACTGCACACTCTCTAACATACTCCTTGCAGTCAGTTGCCAATGAAGGCCACCAAGCACACCTAGCAACAAGGTCCTGTGTTCTGGTGGCCCCAGGATGTCCAGCATTTTTGTGGGAGTGGAACATCTGCAATATCTGGAGACGAAATGGCAGTGGTTCAAACATCACCCCTTCAGGCTTTCCTTCAGGGACATCCTGCTGGAAGGGACTTAAAGTCTCCATCCAGTTTTTCCAGGTCTCTGTGGCTGTCAACACTACTCTCTGTGGGATAATAGTCTCTGGGTCTGAGGGCTGTGCTGTCTCTGGCTCAAAACATCTGGACAAAGCATCCGCTTTAATGTTTTTACTACCCGGAGTGTACGTAATTACAAATCTGAATCTCGAGAAAAACAGTGACCACCGAGCCTGACGGGGACTCAATCTCTTAGCCCCCTCAATGTATTCCAAATTTTTGTGATCAGTGTAAACGGTAATCGTATGTTCTGCTCCTTCTAGCCAATGACGCCATTTTTCGAAGGCCAATTTAATGGCTAAGAGCTCCCTGTTGCCTATATCGTAGTTTCTCTCTGCTGGTGAAAACCTACGAGAGAAATAGGCACACGGGTGTAATCTTCCCTGCAACCCAGAACGCTGAGACAGCACAGCCCCTACCCCGACCTCCGAGGCGTCCACCTCCACAATAAAGGGATAGGAGGTGTCAACGTGTCTCAAAATGGGTGCAGAGCAAAACAATTCCTTCAAAGTGGAGAAAGCAGCCAGAGCTTCGGGTGACCAGTGGTTGGTATCTGCCCCTTTCTTTGTGAGACTGGTGAGGGGTGCTATGACTGTGGAGTACCCCTTTATGAACCTTCTATAGTAATTAGCGAATCCTAAAAATCTCTGGAGAGATTTTAGCCCCACTGGCTGAGGCCATTCCAGGACAGCAGAGACTTTGGCAGGATCCATAGAAATGCCCGAGGTGGAAATTATGTACCCCAAAAAAGTAACAGATATTACCTCAAAAATGCATTTCTCCAATTTAGCATAATGCATGTTCTGTCTTAACTTGTGCAGCACAAATTTGACATGAGCCCTGTGCTCAGAGAGTTATCTGAGAAGATTAGTATATCATCCAGATATACCAGAACAAATTTACCCAACACCTCCCTGAATACTTCATTAATGAGTTCCTGAAAGACGGCCGGGGCGTTACACAACCCGAAGGGCATCACCAGGTACTCATAATGCCCATCGGGTGTGTTAAAGGCCGTCTTCCACTCATCGCCCTCTCTGATCCGCACCAGGTTGTATGCACCCCGCAAATCCAATTTCGAGAAAATCTTAGCATTGGTGACTTGAGTGAATAAATCGTCTATCAAAGGCAATGGATAGCGATTTTTTTACTGTGATTTTATTCAGGCCCCGGTAATTAATGCATGGCCGAAGGCCTCCGTCTTTTTTCTTTACAAAATAGAAACCTGCTCCGGCAGGCGACCGGGAAGGGCGAATGAAACCCTTAGCTAAGTTTTCACGGATGTACTCTCGCATGGCCACTTTTTCTGGCCCAGACAAATTGTAGAGATGACCTCTAGGGGGCATACAACCAGATCGGAGATCGATGGGGCAATCGAAAGGGCGATGTGGAGGTAGTTTCTCTGCAGCTTTGGGACAAAACACATCTGAAGATTCAGAATATTGTTCCGGTACTCCCTCCACAAGAATCCTGGTCTGACCCAAGGTTACCCTCACTAAGCAATGATGAAAGCAATGGGCTAACCAGCTTGTTAGCTGACCAGTGGCCCAATTAATCTGAGGGGAGTGAAGGTGTAACCAAGGCATGCCAAGGATGATAGTGGAGGTTGTCATGTGTAACAAAAAAAAAGCAACTTCTCCCTATGCAGCACCCCTATAGTGACTCCCACCTCTGGTGTCTGAGACAGAGGACGGTTACGTTGCAGGGGGGAATCATCCACTGCCGTAACTTGGATAGGTGGTGTTAACGGGTGAGCGGAATACCCAATTTCTTAGCAAATTTCGTAATCCATAAAATTAGCCGCTGAGCCCGAATCAACGAAGGCCTCAGTGACTTCAGATTTATCTTCCCATGTAATCGTACAAGGAAGAAGCAACCTTTTATCATCTATGGGTAAAAGTTGTACACCTAAGGTATTACCCCCAACTACTCCTAGGCAGTAGCGTTTCCCGATTTCTTAGGGCAATTCTGTACTCTATAACCCCCCTCTGCACAATAAAGACATAACTGCTCTGCAATCCTGCGTCTCCGCTCCACTTGAGACAACTTTGACCGACCAGTCTGCATTGGTTCTGGTGGAGGTGAAGCGGGAGGAGGTGGAGTCACAGGAGGCGCAGCGTAGGACACCATCCTTACATGGTTTCTACCCCGGGTCTGTCTCTGATAGCGTAGCCTACGGTCGATCCTGATGGCCGATGAAATGGCCTCATCAATGGTCTTAGGTTCAGGCTGACTTAACATAAGATCAGAGACCTCATCTGACAACCCTGATAAGAAACAATCTAACAGGGCAAAGGTGCCCCACCTGGCTGATACTGACCACCTTCTGAATTCAGCAGCATACTCCTCGACCGGACTCTTGCCTTGACGTAACAACTTGAGCTTCCGCTCAGAAGTCGAGGCAATGTCTGGATCGTCGTAAATTATTGCCATGGTGTAAGGCTTGGTGGTGTATTCTCCACAGTCAGCATGCAACGCATGAGCTGGCGTGGGGAGGTACACACACTATCACAAGGAAACAGGCTATCCCTAGTATAGTGGAGGGGAGGACTGACTCCAATAGGAGATTGTGGCGCACAGAGCCAGTGCAGATCTGACAGCCACAAACAATGCTTTCGTTATAACGTCTCAGCGCAAAGTAGCGCTGAGCGCATAAACCAGAACTGAGGAGATCAGGACAGGTAGACAGAATGAACGCTTGCTAGCTAGCGGCTTCTTAGCGACAGCAAGCGTCCAAAACAAGACAGACTGGAATGAGGCAGCCAATGCGATTGCAGCGATGGCGTGCCTCACAAAGACAGGACATTATAGTCAGGAAATAGCAGGATCAAGATAGATGAACGTAACACAGACAAATATACAATAAGTATGTATTCCTAGCGTATTACAATTACAGCTATCAATAAAACTATTTGTAACGTCTGACTAACATATGTATATATCGGCAATGAACCGATATATGACATAAGCAGGAACGCTGACTAGGACTGGAGTAATACAGGGAACAGGACTCAGAAGGATTCGCTATCTCTTCACAGAGATGAACGCAATCCACAAACGGTAACAGAACAGGATTCAGAAGGATTCGTTATCTCTTCGCAGAGATGAACGCAATCCACAAACAGTAACAGAACAGGATTCAGAAGGATTCGTTATCTCTTCGCAGAGATGAACGCAATCCACAAACGGTAACAGGACAGGATTCAGAAGGATTCGTTATCTCCTCGCAGAGATGAACGCAATCCACGAACAGGACCAGGAGCAGGATACTAGCTCAGCACGGGTGCTCACGAAACGTGCAAACTACCAAAACGTGCTGGAAAGCTGACTAACTGCACACAGGATATAAACAGTTCGTGTACGTATACATCAGCGACACTGATGTATCAACGTAACACGAATACAAGGAAAATAATAAACGTGCTGGTATGCATATATATGGGCAATGAACCAATATATGATGCAAAACCAGCAAAGTATCTTTTAGAACAAGAAACACGAACGGGGCTAAAGCGACAGCAAGACAGGCTCAAACTGAAGCTATGAAAACCCAAGGAAACCCTGCAGGAAGCAGATCTTTATACTGAGGTCATCCAATGGGAGCAGACATGCAGATTCCCACACAGGTGAATGATAATCAGTCACAAGCTGACAGCAGGGAAAGGCCGACAAAGCTATGCAGCTTGCATGAAAAGAGATCAGAACTACCTGAGCTGCAGCACTACTACTTCCAGCAATGCCTGCTGCAGCAGCGATCATTACAGTACCCCCGCCCTTAAAAGCGGATTCCAGACGCTTTTCAAAACTGAAATTCCCAACAAAACAGTCTGACTGATAATTCATGATGACCGGGACAGCCCGGCAAGACCGAATTCCAGAATCAGTCCCCACAAGACTGGACCCATCAGAACCAGAACCTACAGAACCATGCCCATCAGTACTACAAGCCCCAGTGTGACACCCATCAGAACCATGATTTCCAGAAGAAAGCCCTCCGAAACTCCCTGAGCGATACCCACCGCCTTCCAAGAACCGTTCAAAAACGCCAAAGCCTTTGCAATGCCCACCGGGACTGTCTTTACCAACACAAAACCCACTGTTGAGCCAGTCCAAGGCACCAGGACAAGTTTTCTCAGAGACCTCCCAGAACACCTTGAAGCTCCGAAGAGATCCCCATAGGTCAGAACGCCCCTTAGGCTCACATGGAGAACTATCAAGAACCCCTATGGAACCTAGGGCAATTCCCGAGTCAGGGCCACAAGGACAAACATCAAGATCAGGGCTTTCAGGGACCAGAACCATCTCTGGGCATGCAGGCAGACTGGCAACATCAGAACATGTTCCCACTAAGGAAGCATCAGAGCACGCTAACACCTTAGACACACTTGGGCATTCTGGCACACAAAGAACATCTGGGCACACTGGCACAAGAGAAACCTCTGGGCATGTCAAGGAACTGTGAGCCTCAGGGTCAGCCAAGACAGGACCAAAACCAGGACTGGCCAAAAAAAAATCATCATGACTAGACTTCGCAACTACTGGACTTTTACACGAGAATGCAGGATCAGACTTAGATGTCGCTGATTCCAGCAAAGTCAGTAACAAATCAGATTCAGGGGCACTAACAAGACAGGACAAATCTTCTGATGTATGCACTGAACCAGATAGGGACTCCACAACTACCTCTGGACTGGACAGAGACTCATCTAATACACTGGATTGGAGTTCATGAGGCGCTGCAGAACAAGTCAGTATTGCAGCAGCCCCCACCGGACTAGGCAAAACTGAGGAATTCCCTGGACAGGAAGGGGACTCTGGAACCTCTGCCACAGCGGCCAGAGAACCAGAATCTTTCAGGATACAGGGCTGGGTTTCAGGAACACTCATCAGACCGGACTGAAATTCTGAGATTTCTATTATTTTGACCAGAGAATCAGAATTATCCATGTTACAGGGCAAGACTTCTGAAACATTCAGAGGACAAGGCTGGAGTTCCTCGGCTGTTACAACACTGGAGAGAGACTCAACAACATTGGTTAAATCAGACTGTGTACAGGGCAAGGTATCTAACACACTTGCTGATGAGGACAATATTTCAATGGCTTCTGCTTTGCTGGGCAGAAATTCATCAAGTTTTATTAGAGCAGACTGTAATTCCAAAACAGCTGCTAGACAAGTGAATATTACTGCAACACCAACTGAGGTAAGCAGTGCCTCAGACTCCTCTGCCAGAGGGTTTGAAGTATCCCAAGTACTGGGTGAAGCATAAGACTCTGCGACCACAGCTTCACTGGACAGGATCACTGAACAGTCCATATTGCAGGGCAAAACCATGGAAGCACCTGCTGGACAGCATAATGATTCTGTGACCTGAGTTTCATTGGAGAGATCTACTGCACAATTCATGGTACAGGGCAAATTTACTCGAACATTTTCTGAACAAGGTAATAATTCTACGATTTCAGGTTCACATAGCAGATGCTCTGAGCTATTCACGAAACTAGAGCGAGGTGTAGAAACAGGAAGATCAAGACACAATGTTTGCGCATCTGAATCACCATTCATTTGTAAAATTGGAAAATTCAGATGCTGGGGTTCTGAGGTTTCTAGACAGGATTGCTGGGACTCGGAAACTGATGTAGTGCATCTATTGGCATCTGCTGGATCAGACAGGAGTTGAACTTTATTAACACAGGTAATTTCTGCAGAAGTGTTTGCAGAGGCAGGCAAGATTTTTCTGGTGTCTGTTTCACTGAACAAAGAGTCATGAGTACTGGCTAGGCTGGACTTGGAAGTCAGCAGGACCTCTGGATTCTCTGCTGAGAAATTTGCGCAGGGCAAGGTTAAGAATGTATCAGTGGCTTCTGTTTTACTGGTAAGTAACACTGAGTTATCCATGGTACAGGGTGGAATTGCAGGAACTTCAATTTCACACAAAAAGAGCTCCGAATCACCTGCTGAATCAGCCAAAGGTGCTGAAGCAGGCGGGTCAGAACGCCAAAATTTGCGAATTCGGAGTCACATAAAAATCATCCAAAATCAGTTCCCACACATCAATCAATGGAGCCACAAAGTCATACCCACACACACCAGTTTTTATTAGGTTATAGGCAGACTTAATGCATGCATTCAATGCTAATTCACTTTTTGCACTGTAAAACTGACAAAATGAACTTGAATCATTCTTCCATTCATTGACCAGAGCTTCCATCTCTCCTTTCTCAAATGGAGGATTCCAAGCATACTTAACAGGCAGATCATGGTTTGCAGATATGATTGTAGCAGGGACATATATTGGGTTAATTAGCAGGTGATTGGCAGATTCCTTATTCCTAAGAATCTCCAATACCTGTAGCAAGTGCTGAACTGTAGTGTATGCAAACTTTCCTTGCTTCACAAATAAGTTGATTTGTTCAATACTCTGTAATATCTCCTCATAATCATACTCAGATAATTCTTTTAAACAAAAATCTTTATTTTCCCTAACCAGGGAGGAAAGTTCATTAGTAGTTTCATAAGTCCATTTAACTCCCCTGAAAGACAATTGCATTTCATTATCTGTTAATGGCAGAATCTCATTATAGGTCTCAGTCGCTAAGGATAACGACTCTGCAGATCGGACACGTTTCTTAGAACGTTTGCGTTTTGCCTTAGACCCTGCTGTTTTTGGTGATTTATTCAAGGCTGCAGGAAAATTATCAGTAACACTTTCTGCTTGCTGAACATTTTTGCAAGCAATTGAAGGAGAAGCTGATTGGCCTGCTGCCAGAAGTTCATTAAGAGGAAAAGGCAATGGATCTATGCGCAACCAGTTATGGATCACAAACGCTAGAAATTCCAGCGGTCTCTCTTTCAAATCGAAATGATTGAGAACATCAAATGCCCACTGGAATAATTCCCCTTTAAACAAAATATAACTTAGTTGGAGTGCCCAGGTTGAAACAGGAGTCGCTTGGAGATCGGGATTGGCCAGGAACCTGGCACATTCAGAGAAAAACTCATTTTCTGTTTCAGAGTTAAGTTCTTCAAAGTTCTTCGCAGAGATGAACGCAATCCACAAACGGTAACAGAACAGGATTCAGAAGGATTCGTTATCTCTTCGCAGAGATGAACGCAATCCACAAACAGTAACAGAACAGGATTCAGAAGGATTCGTTATCTCTTCGCAGAGATGAACGCAATCCACAAACGGTAACAGGACAGGATTCAGAAGGATTCGTTATCTCCTCGCAGAGATGAACGCAATCCACGAACAGGACCAGGAGCAGGATACTAGCTCAGCACGGGTGCTCACGAAACGCGCAAACTACCAAAACGTGCTGGAAAGCTGACTAACTGCACACAGGATATAAACAGTTCGTGTACGTATACATCAGCGACACTGATGTATCAACGTAACACGAATACAAGGAAAATAATAAACGTGCTGGTATGCATATATATGGGCAATGACCCAATATATGATGCAAAACCAGCAAAGTATCTTTTAGAACAAGAAACACGAACGGGGCTAAAGCGACAGCAAGACAGGCTCAAACTGAAGCTATGAAAACCCAAGGAAACCCTGCAGGAAGCAGATCTTTATACTGAGGTCATCCAATGGGAGCAGACATGCAGATTCCCACACAGGTGAATGATAATCAGTCACAAGCTGACAGCAGGGAAAGGCCGACAAAGCTATGCAGCTTGCATGAAAAGAGATCAGAACTACCTGAGCTGCAGCACTACTACTTCCAGCAATGCCTGCTGCAGCAGCGATCATTACAGTACCCCCGCCCTTAAAAGCGGATTCCAGACGCTTTTCAAAACTGAAATTCCCAACAAAACAGTCTGACTGATAATTCATGATGACCGGGACAGCCCGGCAAGACCGAATTCCAGAATCAGTCCCCACAAGACTGGACCCATCAGAACCAGAACCTACAGAACCATGCCCATCAGTACTACAAGCCCCAGTGTGACACCCATCAGAACCATGATTTCCAGAAGAAAGCCCTCCGAAACTCCCTGAGCGATACCCACCGCCTTCCAAGAACCGTTCAAAAACGCCAAAGCCTTTGCAATGCCCACCGGGACTGTCTTTACCAACACAAAACCCACTGTTGAACCAGTCCAAGGCACCAGGACAAGTTTTCTCAGAGACCTCCCAGAACACCTTGAAGCTCCGAAGAGATCCCCATAGGTCAGAACGCCCCTTAGGCTCACATGGAGAACTATCAAGAACCCCTATGGAACCTAGGGCAATTCCCGAGTCAGGGCCACAAGGACAAACATCAAGATCAGGGCTTTCAGGGACCAGAACCATCTCTGGGCATGCAGGCAGACTGGCAACATCAGAACATGTTCCCACTAAGGAAGCATCAGAGCACGCTAACACCTTAGACACACTTGGGCATTCTGGCACACAAAGAACATCTGGGCACACTGGCACAAGAGAAACCTCTGGGCATGTCAAGGAACTGTGAGCCTCAGGGTCAGCCAAGACAGGACCAAAACCAGGACTGGCCAAAAAAAAATCATCATGACTAGACTTCGCAACTACTGGACTTTTACACGAGAATGCAGGATCAGACTTAGATGTCGCTGATTCCAGCAAAGTCAGTAACAAATCAGATTCAGGGGCACTAACAAGACAGGACAAATCTTCTGATGTATGCACTGAACCAGATAGGGACTCCACAACTACCTCTGGACTGGACAGAGACTCATCTAATACACTGGATTGGAGTTCATGAGGCGCTGCAGAACAAGTCAGTATTGCAGCAGCCCCCACCGGACTAGGCAAAACTGAGGAATTCCCTGGACAGGAAGGGGACTCTGGAACCTCTGCCACAGCGGCCAGAGAACCAGAATCTTTCAGGATACAGGGCTGGGTTTCAGGAACACTCATCAGACCGGACTGAAATTCTGAGATTTCTATTATTTTGACCAGAGAATCAGAATTATCCATGTTACAGGGCAAGACTTCTGAAACATTCAGAGGACAGGGCTGGAGTTCCTCGGCTGTTACAACACTGGAGAGAGACTCAACAACATTGGTTAAATCAGACTGTGTACAGGGCAAGGTATCTAACACACTTGCTGATGAGGACAATATTTCAATGGCTTCTGCTTTGCTGGGCAGAAATTCATCAAGTTTTATTAGAGCAGACTGTAATTCCAAAACAGCTGCTAGACAAGTGAATATTACTGCAACACCAACTGAGGTAAGCAGTGCCTCAGACTCCTCTGCCAGAGGGTTTGAAGTATCCCAAGTACTGGGTGAAGCATAAGACTCTGCGACCACAGCTTCACTGGACAGGATCACTGAACAGTCCATATTGCAGGGCAAAACCATGGAAGCACCTGCTGGACAGCATAATGATTCTGTGACCTGAGTTTCATTGGAGAGATCTACTGCACAATTCATGGTACAGGGCAAATTTACTCGAACATTTTCTGAACAAGGTAATAATTCTACGATTTCAGGTTCACATAGCAGATGCTCTGAGCTATTCACGAAACTAGAGCGAGGTGTAGAAACAGGAAGATCAAGACACAATGTTTGCGCATCTGAATCACCATTCATTTGTAAAATTGGAAAATTCAGATGCTGGGGTTCTGAGGTTTCTAGACAGGATTGCTGGGACTCGGAAACTGATGTAGTGCATCTATTGGCATCTGCTGGATCAGACAGGAGTTGAACTTTATTAACACAGGTAATTTCTGCAGAAGTGTTTGCAGAGGCAGGCAAGATTTTTCTGGTGTCTGTTTCACTGAACAAAGAGTCATGAGTACTGGCTAGGCTGGACTTGGAAGTCAGCAGGACCTCTGGATTCTCTGCTGAGAAATTTGCGCAGGGCAAGGTTAAGAATGTATCAGTGGCTTCTGTTTTACTGGTAAGTAACACTGAGTTATCCATGGTACAGGGTGGAATTGCAGGAACTTCAATTTCACACAAAAAGAGCTCCGAATCACCTGCTGAATCAGCCAAAGGTGCTGAAGCAGGCGGGTCAGAACGCCAAAATTTGCGAATTCGGAGTCACATAAAAATCATCCAAAATCAGTTCCCACACATCAATCAATGGAGCCACAAAGTCATACCCACACACACCAGTTTTTATTAGGTTATAGGCAGACTTAATGCATGCATTCAATGCTAATTCACTTTTTGCACTGTAAAACTGACAAAATGAACTTGAATCATTCTTCCATTCATTGACCAGAGCTTCCATCTCTCCTTTCTCAAATGGAGGATTCCAAGCATACTTAACAGGCAGATCATGGTTTGCAGATATGATTGTAGCAGGGGCATATATTGGGTTAATTAGCAGGTGATTGGCAGATTCCTTATTCCTAAGAATCTCCAATACCTGTAGCAAGTGCTGAACTGTAGTGTATGCAAACTTTCCTTGCTTCACAAATAAGTTGATTTGTTCAATACTCTGTAATATCTCCTCATAATCATACTCAGATAATTCTTTTAAACAAAAATCTTTATTTTCCCTAACCAGGGAGGAAAGTTCATTAGTAGTTTCATAAGTCCATTTAACTCCCCTGAAAGACAATTGCATTTCATTATCTGTTAATGGCAGAATCTCATTATAGGTCTCAGTCGCTAAGGATAACGACTCTGCAGATCGGACACGTTTCTTAGAACGTTTGCGTTTTGCCTTAGACCCTGCTGTTTTTGGTGATTTATTCAAGGCTGCAGGAAAATTATCAGTAACACTTTCTGCTTGCTGAACATTTTTGCAAGCAATTGAAGGAGAAGCTGATTGGCCTGCTGCCAGGAGTTCATTAAGAGGAAAAGGCAATGGATCTATGCGCAACCAGTTATGGATCACAAACGCTAGAAATTCCAGCGGTCTCTCTTTCAAATCGAAATGATTGAGAACATCAAATGCCCACTGGAATAATTCCCCTTTAAACAAAATATAACTTAGTTGGAGTGCCCAGGTTGAAACAGGAGTCGCTTGGAGATCGGGATTGGCCAGGAACCTGGCACATTCAGAGAAAAACTCATTTTCTGTTTCAGAGTTAAGTTCTTCAAAGTTCTTCGCAGAGATGAACGCAATCCACAAACGGTAACAGAACAGGATTCAGAAGGATTCGTTATCTCTTCGCAGAGATGAACGCAATCCACAAACAGTAACAGAACAGGATTCAGAAGGATTCATTATCTCTTCGCAGAGATGAACGCAATCCACAAACGGTAACAGGACAGGATTCAGAAGGATTCGTTATCTCCTCGCAGAGATGAACGCAATCCACGAACAGGACCAGGAGCAGGATACTAGCTCAGCACGGGTGCTCACGAAACGCGCAAACTACCAAAACGTGCTGGAAAGCTGACTAACTGCACACAGGATATAAACAGTTCGTGTACGTATACATCAGCGACACTGATGTATCAACGTAACACGAATACAAGGAAAATAATAAACGTGCTGGTATGCATATATATGGGCAATGACCCAATATATGATGCAAAACCAGCAAAGTATCTTTTAGAACAAGAAACACGAACGGGGCTAAAGCGACAGCAAGACAGGCTCAAACTGAAGCTATGAAAACCCAAGGAAACCCTGCAGGAAGCAGATCTTTATACTGAGGTCATCCAATGGGAGCAGACATGCAGATTCCCACACAGGTGAATGATAATCAGTCACAAGCTGACAGCAGGGAAAGGCCGACAAAGCTATGCAGCTTGCATGAAAAGAGATCAGAACTACCTGAGCTGCAGCACTACTACTTCCAGCAATGCCTGCTGCAGCAGCGATCATTACAGTACCCCCGCCCTTAAAAGCGGATTCCAGACGCTTTTCAAAACTGAAATTCCCAACAAAACAGTCTGACTGATAATTCATGATGACCGGGACAGCCCGGCAAGACCGAATTCCAGAATCAGTCCCCACAAGACTGGACCCATCAGAACCAGAACCTACAGAACCATGCCCATCAGTACTACAAGCCCCAGTGTGACACCCATCAGAACCATGATTTCCAGAAGAAAGCCCTCCGAAACTCCCTGAGCGATACCCACCGCCTTCCAAGAACCGTTCAAAAACGCCAAAGCCTTTGCAATGCCCACCGGGACTGTCTTTACCAACACAAAACCCACTGTTGAACCAGTCCAAGGCACCAGGACAAGTTTTCTCAGAGACCTCCCAGAACACCTTGAAGCTCCGAAGAGATCCCCATAGGTCAGAACGCCCCTTAGGCTCACATGGAGAACTATCAAGAACCCCTATGGAACCTAGGGCAATTCCCGAGTCAGGGCCACAAGGACAAACATCAAGATCAGGGCTTTCAGGGACCAGAACCATCTCTGGGCATGCAGGCAGACTGGCAACATCAGAACATGTTCCCACTAAGGAAGCATCAGAGCACGCTAACACCTTAGACACACTTGGGCATTCTGGCACACAAAGAACATCTGGGCACACTGGCACAAGAGAAACCTCTGGGCATGTCAAGGAACTGTGAGCCTCAGGGTCAGCCAAGACAGGACCAAAACCAGGACTGGCCAAAAAAAAATCATCATGACTAGACTTCGCAACTACTGGACTTTTACACGAGAATGCAGGATCAGACTTAGATGTCGCTGATTCCAGCAAAGTCAGTAACAAATCAGATTCAGGGGCACTAACAAGACAGGACAAATCTTCTGATGTATGCACTGAACCAGATAGGGACTCCACAACTACCTCTGGACTGGACAGAGACTCATCTAATACACTGGATTGGAGTTCATGAGGCGCTGCAGAACAAGTCAGTATTGCAGCAGCCCCCACCGGACTAGGCAAAACTGAGGAATTCCCTGGACAGGAAGGGGACTCTGGAACCTCTGCCACAGCGGCCAGAGAACCAGAATCTTTCAGGATACAGGGCTGGGTTTCAGGAACACTCATCAGACCGGACTGAAATTCTGAGATTTCTATTATTTTGACCAGAGAATCAGAATTATCCATGTTACAGGGCAAGACTTCTGAAACATTCAGAGGACAGGGCTGGAGTTCCTCGGCTGTTACAACACTGGAGAGAGACTCAACAACATTGGTTAAATCAGACTGTGTACAGGGCAAGGTATCTAACACACTTGCTGATGAGGACAATATTTCAATGGCTTCTGCTTTGCTGGGCAGAAATTCATCAAGTTTTATTAGAGCAGACTGTAATTCCAAAACAGCTGCTAGACAAGTGAATATTACTGCAACACCAACTGAGGTAAGCAGTGCCTCAGACTCCTCTGCCAGAGGGTTTGAAGTATCCCAAGTACTGGGTGAAGCATAAGACTCTGCGACCACAGCTTCACTGGACAGGATCACTGAACAGTCCATATTGCAGGGCAAAACCATGGAAGCACCTGCTGGACAGCATAATGATTCTGTGACCTGAGTTTCATTGGAGAGATCTACTGCACAATTCATGGTACAGGGCAAATTTACTCGAACATTTTCTGAACAAGGTAATAATTCTACGATTTCAGGTTCACATAGCAGATGCTCTGAGCTATTCACGAAACTAGAGCGAGGTGTAGAAACAGGAAGATCAAGACACAATGTTTGCGCATCTGAATCACCATTCATTTGTAAAATTGGAAAATTCAGATGCTGGGGTTCTGAGGTTTCTAGACAGGATTGCTGGGACTCGGAAACTGATGTAGTGCATCTATTGGCATCTGCTGGATCAGACAGGAGTTGAACTTTATTAACACAGGTAATTTCTGCAGAAGTGTTTGCAGAGGCAGGCAAGATTTTTCTGGTGTCTGTTTCACTGAACAAAGAGTCATGAGTACTGGCTAGGCTGGACTCGGAAGTCAGCAGGACCTCTGGATTCTCTGCTGAGAAATTTGCGCAGGGCAAGGTTAAGAATGTATCAGTGGCTTCTGTTTTACTGGCAAGTAACACTGAGTTATCCATGGTACAGGGTGGAATTGCAGGAACTTCAATTTCACACAAAAAGAGCTCCGAATCACCTGCTGAATCAGCCAAAGGTGCTGAAGCAGGCGGGTCAGAACGCCAAAATTTGCGAATTCGGAGTCACATAAAAATCATCCAAAATCAGTTCCCACACATCAATCAATGGAGCCACAAAGTCATACCCACACACACCAGTTTTTATTAGGTTATAGGCAGACTTAATGCATGCATTCAATGCTAATTCACTTTTTGCACTGTAAAACTGACAAAATGAACTTGAATCATTCTTCCATTCATTGACCAGAGCTTCCATCTCTCCTTTCTCAAATGGAGGATTCCAAGCATACTTAACAGGCAGATCATGGTTTGCAGATATGATTGTAGCAGGGGCATATATTGGGTTAATTAGCAGGTGATTGGCAGATTCCTTATTCCTAAGAATCTCCAATACCTGTAGCAAGTGCTGAACTGTAGTGTATGCAAACTTTCCTTGCTTCACAAATAAGTTGATTTGTTCAATACTCTGTAATATCTCCTCATAATCATACTCAGATAATTCTTTTAAACAAAAATCTTTATTTTCCCTAACCAGGGAGGAAAGTTCATTAGTAGTTTTATAAGTCCATTTAACTCCCCTGAAAGACAATTGCATTTCATTATCTGTTAATGGCAGAATCTCATTATAGGTCTCAGTCGCTAAGGATAACGACTTTGCAGATCGGACACGTTTCTTAGAACGTTTGCGTTTTGCCTTAGACCCTGCTGTTTTTGGTGATTTATTCAAGGCTGCAGGAAAATTATCAGTAACACTTTCTGCTTGCTGAACATTTTTGCAAGCAATTGAAGGAGAAGCTGATTGGCCTGCTGCCAGGAGTTCATTAAGAGGAAAAGGCAATGGATCTATGCGCAACCAGTTATGGATCACAAACGCTAGAAATTCCAGCGGTCTCTCTTTCAAATCGAAATGATTGAGAACATCAAATGCCCACTGGAATAATTCCCCTTTAAACAAAATATAACTTAGTTGGAGTGCCCAGGTTGAAACAGGAGTCGCTTGGAGATCGGGATTGGCCAGGAACCTGGCACATTCAGAGAAAAACTCATTTTCTGTTTCAGAGTTAAGTTCTTCAAAGTTCTTCGCAGAGATGAACGCAATCCACAAACGGTAACAGAACAGGATTCAGAAGGATTCGTTATCTCTTCGCAGAGATGAACGCAATCCACAAACAGTAACAGAACAGGATTCAGAAGGATTCATTATCTCTTCGCAGAGATGAACGCAATCCACAAACGGTAACAGGACAGGATTCAGAAGGATTCGTTATCTCCTCGCAGAGATGAACGCAATCCACGAACAGGACCAGGAGCAGGATACTAGCTCAGCACGGGTGCTCACGAAACGCGCAAACTACCAAAACGTGCTGGAAAGCTGACTAACTGCACACAGGATATAAACAGTTCGTGTACGTATACATCAGCGACACTGATGTATCAACGTAACACGAATACAAGGAAAATAATAAACGTGCTGGTATGCATATATATGGGCAATGAACCAATATATGATGCAAAACCAGCAAAGTATCTTTTAGAACAAGAAACACGAACGGGGCTAAAGCGACAGCAAGACAGGCTCAAACTGAAGCTATGAAAACCCAAGGAAACCCTGCAGGAAGCAGATCTTTATACTGAGGTCATCCAATGGGAGCAGACATGCAGATTCCCACACAGGTGAATGATAATCAGTCACAAGCTGACAGCAGGGAAAGGCCGACAAAGCTATGCAGCTTGCATGAAAAGAGATCAGAACTACCTGAGCTGCAGCACTACTACTTCCAGCAATGCCTGCTGCAGCAGCGATCATTACACATGGCTTTAAAAAATTCATCTACAGAGGTTAGGGCTAAGTCTCCAGCGGGTAGACTGTACGCCCCGGTCTGAGAATCGCCTGATAACAAAGTCTTAATAAATGTGACCCTTTGGGCTATAGTTCCTGAAGATCTAGGTCTCAACTCAAAGTATGATAACACTCTACTCCTAAAATTTCGGAAATCAGATCTGTGACCAGAAAATTTTTCAGGTACAGGCATGCGTATGTCTGTGCTAGGAGGAGATCGCACTTCATCCACAGCCGTCTGGAGGGTTTGTAAAGACCCGGACAAAGCGTCAATTAACGCCCGGTGATTACCCAGCACTTGGTTGATGGTATCCACCGAAGTGGTAAGTGCGCCCAGATGGTCGGTGTGTGCGTCCCTTTGCTTTTTTCGGTCTGGCGTTCTGTAACGATCGGTGTAACACAGAGAGGGTCTGATTACCGGTGATCTGCAGTATCACCGAGAATACAGATATATACCCGATTATTGATGATCTGCAGTATCACCGATAATCAGATATATCTCTAACCTCTGGACACCTGGGTAATAAGAGTGTTTGGTGCAACAGAAATACTTTGAGGACTGCACCTGAGGAGCAGGTGCACAGCAGTAAGGAGTACTGCACAGTAACACGTTCCTTCCGCAAGCCTGAGACTCTCCCGAGGGAGCGGTCAGGCTAGGAGTAGGAAGGACAGAGTGTGAGTGACGCCAAGGAAGGGTGTCACCCACAGGTCTGTGAGCTATCTCTTGACTGAGGAGATAGCTCTCGAGGTCGGGCAAGCCGGGTCGGCAACAGACAGACAGATCAGGGACAGAGACAGGAGACAGATGCGGAATCCTAAGACAAGCAGAGTTCGGCAACAGAGTATCAGATATAGCGAAGTACCAAATCAGAGATCAGAAGAGTAGTCAGGAAAGCAGAAGGTCATAACAAATAATCAACAATGCCTAGTCTTGGGTGTGAGCTCCTTGATCATCAACACCCTGGAACTGATCTGAGTATAACTAGATGGTAAAGCTAATTCCTAGTCTGAGGTGTGAGCTCCTTGGTCATCAACACCTAGGAACTGGTCTAAATAATAACACAGATAATATACAGTTTTCCCTAGACTGAGGTGTGAGGTCCTTGATCATCAACACCCAGGAACTGGTCTAATTAATAACACAGATAATATCACAGATACTGACAAGGTCTGAGTGCTACCACGTAGTGATCGCAACGCCAGACACCAGAGAAATGACCAGCACCCAGTATATATACACAAGCGCTCTCCAGCGCCTCCCCTAAGTGCTGGACCAATGAAACCTGATAGAATTGTCAGCTGATCGGCTAGATCAGCTGACACCCTTCTGACTGCCATAAAGGCTCTGCCTCTCAGCGCGCGCGCGCGTCCTTCTGAACCTGTGTGGACTATCAGTCCCAGCCACACCAGACATGTGTTGTAATGCATCTGTTGGTTTGAACGCTGGGCCAGCCGCACCGCTGTCAGAGCATGCAACGGTTTCCCTGCGTTCAGCCATACTGCTAATGGTAGACCCATGCGTGCAAACTGCCGCGTCGGACGCGGAATCCGCCGCCTTGTTCACTGGGCATGCGGCGGTTTCTCCGCGCTCCATCAGGCCAGTGGATGCAGGCCCATGCGCGCAAGTTGCCATGTTCAACGCGGAATCAGCCGCCTTACTCTGAGTACTCGCGGCGGCTTTTCCGCGTTTTCTCACAGGTAACATGTAAATTGTGAAAT
The DNA here is from genome assembly GCF_040937935.1 of Hyperolius riggenbachi. Classification (NCBI taxonomy): domain Eukaryota; kingdom Metazoa; phylum Chordata; class Amphibia; order Anura; family Hyperoliidae; genus Hyperolius; species Hyperolius riggenbachi. The sequence continues at coordinate 552,196,073 of NC_090646.1, forward strand.
GCAGGGGAGAGAGGATTGAGCCCTGGGGCACCCCATACTTAAGTGGTACAGGGGTGGACAGGAAGGGCCCCATAGACACTTTTTGGGTTCTGCCACTCAAGAAGGATTGGAACCACTGAAGAACTATGCCATCAATGCCGCAGTATTCCAGTAGCCTATTTATCAAGATGTCATGGTCAACTGTGTCAAAGGCTGCAGAAAAGTCTAGCAGTATGAGGATGGAGCACTCTCCTCTGTCTCTTGCCATGAGCAGGTGGTTGCATATTTGGATGAGGGCAGTTTCAGTGCTGTGATGTTTCCTGAAGCCAGACTGTAATGGGTCGTAACTGTTGTTTTGTAGGATTTTGGCTTCTAGCTGGAGGCATACAGGTTTTTCTATTATATGTTGAAAGAAGAGTAACAGTACCTAGCACCAAACGCAGCAGGGCAGACACACCAGGACTGGGACCAGGACACAGGGCGTGCTCATCCAAAATCTTTATAATCCAGTGGAATTGAAGAAAAAAAAGCGGGGCACCACTCCTTAAAAAGTCCCTTTATTCCGGTGGGGGAGACAGCAGGTACATGCAGTGGGGGTATCAAGTGCCTGACAGCTGTTTCGCTGGTTTACACCAGCTTCTTCAGAGGCAGTATGGTACATACTGCCTCTGAAGAAGCTGGCACTTGATACCCCCACTGCATGTACCTGCTGGCTCCCCCACCGGAATAAAGGGACTTTTTAAAGAGGAGCTGTTAGGTATAAGGTCTCAGAGAAAAAAAACACATATATCAGTAGCTAAATATTGGCTGTACTTACATTACATATGCATTTCACTGTCCACGTTTGGATTTCACAGAATTTTTATATAGTATTTGCAGAGAATGATGCTCCTGACAGCTCATGGCAGGTTCCATGTTTGTCTGTCTCCTATGAAGCCAATTGTGTCGTCATGTCCTCCCTGCTTCCTGATGATTCGACTCACAAAAAAGATCCTAATGGACAACACTACTGTGCAGTGAATATTAATTAGCCATGTGGCTAGGAACAATAGCGGACTCATGCAGTATACTCTGCCCTGTGATTTTTCAGTGCTGTGAGCTGGACTGCATTACAAGCTGCTGTAACATGAGCCTGTAACTTCTCACTAGCAGCCGAGGGGAGGGCCCCAAAATGCTTTGCAGTAGGGCTGCACGATATATCGTTTTTTAATCGAAATCGCGATGTGCATCATGACGATTTCAGTATCGTCAGAGTGGCGATTTTTTTTTCATTGCGGCCGTTTTTCCGCGTTCAATGCTGTCCCCAGCATTGCACGCGTACATTTCCGGCTTGTTACTAAGGTGCGCTTCCTCCTTCCGGCCAGAAGGACGAGTGAGGCACTGAATCGAGGAATGCACGGCCAGCTCTCTCTTCCTTTAGCTGCCTTGGCTGCGGTGAAGCACGCATGTTTTTCTCCGATCCACCGCACAGTCACCCAGGCTCTCTTGCACAGCGGGGACCAGAGAACAGTGGCAGAGAGATAGACCACACGCAGGCTTTATACAGCACACAGCGCAGCGTCCTGCTAAAGCCACTCTAGCTGTCCGTGTACAGACAGCTCTTAGCTGTAACGAGCTTTGCTGGCATTTTGAGGTCAAAAGGGCAGGATCCTTAGCCTCGCATCCCATCAGATAGCAATATTGGGAGTGACACCAGTAATGACAGCAAAGATCAGATTACAGCTAGAGCTGTCTGTGTAAATGGACAGCTAGACTGGCTAACAGGACTGTGCTGCATACAGTGAGTCTGTGTGTATGCTCTATCTGCCTGGTCCTGCTGTGCTCTCTTGTCACAGGCTCACATGCCCATGCAGCTTAGCCACTGTCTGCCTAGTGCTTCAGACCTAACAGTGGCAGTTGCAGAGTAGTCATTGTAGCTGCAGGGGTTAAGTGTAGTGTAGCTGGGAATGGGGGCAGAAGGTGTTAGAGTAGTGCATTGTAGCATAGCTGGTGGGCATCAGGAGTTAGCTTAGTGCGTTATTGATGGGAATCAGAGGTTAGCATTGTGCAGTGGAGTTTCATTGGTGGGGCATCAAGATTCAAGTTAGCATAGTGTAGTGTATTGGTGGATCATCAGGTGTTAGCAGATTGTAGTGGGGGCAATGTGAATTTAGTGCTAAAGCTTGATTTGAAGAAAATCGTGAAAAAATCGAAATCGCAATTTTTGAGAGAAAAATCTCAATTTCAATTTCTTCCTGAAATCGTGCAGCCCTACTTTGCAGTATGGTGTGCGGCCTCTCGTCCTTTTAAGGGCTGGGGAATAACAGCCTTGCTGTTCAGCACACATCAAAAGTAAGAGAGATTTTTTAACTTCAGTATTGCCTTTTTGGCTTCCTTCTAAACTGTTTAACACAGGAGAATACAGGTTTAAATTAGCTTTTGCAGCCTGACAGTTACTCTTTAAGGAGTGGTGCCCCGCTTTTTTTCTTCAATTCCACTAGCTTTTTCTATTAGCTTACCCAGAAAGGGAAGGTTAGAGACAGGTCTGTAGCTGGTCATTGCATCTGGGTCCAGGGAGGGTTTTTTGAGGAGAGGCCTGATGATTGCTTCTTTCAGTAAAGCAGGAAATATCCCTGATTGTAAGGAACAGTTAACAATTTTCCCAGCAGTCTTGTACAATTTATGTTCACGAGACTGCCAGGCGCCGTGACGGGGCAGGAGGAGGACTCAGAGCTGCGCAGCCGCACTCGTGGCAATGACAACTGCACAGGCGAGGCAGGACCTGGTGGCCGTATTTATTGGGGCAAGTGCAGACTACCCGAGGGATCGGGTCGTGTCCTTACCTCATGCTGAAAATAAGAATGACACCACAGCGGAATGAAACAGAGGGCGCAGATACGCTGTTCCCCGCCGCTGCGCCCTCCCTGTCGCTCTGCCCGGAACACCTGTAGAAACCGGCCTGCGTGCGGCCAGACCATTGAGGGGGCAAGACATTTATTTGAGGGGACGCGCCCCCTTCCCCCTTCCCGAGCTGGCTTTGCCGAGGACTACCGAAGACACAGCCGTGTGTGTAAATGGAATTGGGGACAGCGGTGGAATGATGGGACAGAGTGAGGATCAGGAAGGCTCTATTTTATCCAGAGCCTTCCCTCTCCATAGGTAAGTATCCAACTCGCTTCGGGTTCTTTTTAAATTGAAAATAAAATCACAAACACTGGTCTGCACAACAGCCGGGGGCCCCAGTCTCTCTCACCGACTGGGGCCCCCAAACCACCATGCTATACCTAGAGGGAAGGGAGGGCAAGCCCTGGACCTTACACCTCCAGGGAACTCTCCCTCACTGCTTCTAAACTGAATGCTAACTGCAACAAACACAATTGCTAACTCCCAGCTAGAGCAATTTCCTGCCTTTATCTGGTCAGCAGATGCCAGTCAGCCAATCAGGTGTACTATTATACACCCTTTGCCTGCTGTACCAAATCTAGCAGGAATTGCATAAATTAGCATTTAGGTGGAAGGCTTCGGTTGGACGCAATTGTAGATTGCATCGGTTACACGGACGCCCCGTGTAGGCACATCTCCCACACGATCCCCTCCCTAACCACTCACCTTTCAACCGCATCCTGGAAGCTGCAAAGAAGAAATTTAAAATCACAAACACTGGTCCGCACGATAGCCGGGGTGAGTTCCCTGGAAGTGAGAGGTCCAGGGCTTGCCCGCACTTCCCTCTAGGTATCGCATTGTGGTTTGGGGACCCTGGCCAGTGAGAGAGACTGGGGCCCCCGGCTGTCATGCGGACCAGTGTTTGTGATTTTAGGCTGCCTGAATGCTAATTTATACAATTCCTGCTAGATTTGGTACAGCAGGCAAAGGGTGTACCTGGCGTCTGCTGACCAGATAAAGGCAGGAAATTGCTCTAGCTGGGAGTTAGCAATTGTGTTTGTTAAATTGAGAATACCCAGATAGCTCATGTGGATCCAGAAGCACTAGGAACAGTGTCCAACATGGGCACACTGGGCATTCATGCAAAAATGGCGCTGGGAAATTTGTGTGCAGGGTGAAGCCGAAAAAACAGCTCACCCTGTTCCTGCAAAAGCCCCGGTGGCCTTAATTACTATTCCCCCTCCTGGCTGCCATGGACTCAGGGAGAAAGATGTAATTTGGCTGCCAGCTATTGTTGGCAGCAAGATTACACTGTTTTTAAAGTAATTTGGGAGCCATCTTTTGACAATGCCCAAATTACTATCTGAGCACCGCTATAGTCATAATTCACATTATGGTCTATGGCGGCACATTGTGCACCCAAGTTTCCCTTTGTCGTTTTGTGCAGTTTTGATTCAATGCTTCAGGATGTGTGTCTGACTTTCAGGGACACAAAGGGATAATATGCATATTCAGCACTGATGCATCATAGGAAGTGTTTCTTGCTCACATAAAGCTGAATAATTGCAAATATTTTCTGTTTTAAGCAGGCAAACTAGTTTTTTATTTGTTTTTTTTTCTCAAACACTGCATGCTTTTGTGCATTAAATTACATTGTGTAGCTGTGGAAGATGCAAAAGTTCTTTATGTTCAAACCTGCATACTGTACAAGAAGCAAAACCAGTCCTGCATACTAGCAAGTGGAAATGGGGTCTTAGGGTTAAGAATCCAGGGCACTAAATGCCAGTTTCTCTACAGTCAGACCAGTGGTGTAGCTAAAGAGCTATGAGCCCCAGTGCAGGTTTTACACTGGGCCCCTCCAAGCTCTCTATACTTAACAAATGATATGGCTCCCCAAAACCTGCCAAGGACAACCACAGTGTCAGAGGTGAAAGAAGGGGATGGGGAACAGTTTGTTAATGATTACTTTATGCACAGCATCTATAGAAGTGATTATTACCAGCTCAGGGCCAATAAAAAGCTAATTCCTGCGGTAGAGGGAGGTACCCTTGACGCTGCCTCTCTCCGCCATTGCTGTGGTCATGCAATGCTACTATACCCATTGAGAAAGGAGTCTAATTTTGAAACGCTGATGTCTAGGTAAAACTGATTGTCTTCCTAATTGCTGTTACCTTGATGAACAGTGCTTATGTATTGCTGGCTGCAGAAAAGACGGTTTGCCTCAGGTTTATGGACACTATGATCAGTGTACTATAGTACTGGACTTATGCATCATATACTACCTGCACAGTAGCTACCTGCTGTTTGGACTTCCTGCTATCTTCATACCTAGTGCTTGATCAATATTAATGTCCATAAAGTGTTCAGTTAAATGCACTGAATTGCCATACCTGTAAATATGTTGTATATATTCTTGCTTGATTGGTACTGATCTATCAGACCAGTTTGCTGTATTCTGTATTTCATCCCTGTTTAATACAGGTATTACTTGCATTCTCAAGCATGGTGTGCATTTATAGTGATTTTGCCGAGTTATTTTGGCACTGCACCCAATTAATAATTGATTACTTTATGAGCTTGTCCTACTTAAGGTGTGCATAACCTAATCTTCATTTTCTAGGGACTCTTGGGGCCCCTCTGGCCCAAGGGCCCTGGGTCATTCACAAAGTCTGCATCCCCATTGCTATGCCACTTAGTCAGACTGTAGTGTATCTATCACTGATACGTAATTAGATGTAACGCTGTGTAACTGAGGGGAAAAAAAAGCATTTGAGTTTAGGGAAGAGAAAAAAGGATTATGTAACGATCAGTGATGTATAAATTGATCAGTAGTAGCTCTATCAGCACAATAGTCAGTACTTTATTCAAATGTGAGTTACTTGTGATTGGGTGCACAGTAATATTCAGGAACACAAAGAGTGATGGCCCAAGGGCCTCACTTGATAGGATAGTGGTCGTACAGGCAAAGTCGGCAACAGCTCAGATAGGCAGCAGTACAGAATCGTTAGGCAAAATCAGAGTGAGTATTCAGGCAGAAGTCGGCAACAGATCAGATTGGCAGAGGTACAGAATCGATAGGCAAGCGGAGGGTCAGAGACAGACAAAGGGTCACAACAAATAATCAATACAATGTAATATAATCCTAATCTAGTAAGAAATCCCCGGGGTCCTGCCGGATCAGAGCACACATGGATCTGACTAAGGTCTGAGAGCTTTCACTGCGAAGTTTCAGCAACAACAGACAACGAGCCACTGACATCCCCATGCTTAAATACACACAGGCAATTCCAAAGCTCCCGCCCAGAACAGCTAGACCAATCAGCAGTGAGATACAGCGGTCTGATGTCAGCTGACCGGCAGATCAGCTGACCCGTCTCCTAAGCCCATAAAGGTCCTGCCGCTCCATGCTGACCTAAGCTGATGTGCCACTGAGAGACCTGTCCTGCCGGTAACTGCGCGAGATGCCTGAGGAGACGCAGCAGCCGCCGCAGTGACGTCAGACGCAGAAGTGGCGGGCGCTCTGCTTTCCGCCGCCGAGGTAATTCCGCTATACCTAACAGATTACAGTCTAGTTCTGAATAAGATTCAGACTGCAAATGCAGTGTTCTCCCCAGAGCCTATTAGCCGGGCGGAGCGCCCACCTGGGTCTCTGTTCCCGCCCGGCTGCTGTGATTAGGCTCAATCTAAAGCAGAGACTCATTCCTCTGCACAGAGTTTTGAATCATTCCTCTGCACAGTTTTGAATCATTCCTCTGCACAGAGTTTCGATTCATTCCTCTGCACGAAGTTTTGAATCGCTAGGCAGCTCGGATTGCAGAGACATCTCCGCCCTCCTCCTCCTCAGCTCCTTCCTATCAGCAGCGTGGAGGGGCGGGGAAAGCACCTAGCACAGAGCAGAGATGAGTCAGACCGCGGGAGCTTTCAGCTGCAGTCCAGACTCCAGGCACAGAATAGAATGTGCAGCTCTATTGCTCTCCTTTTGGTGAGTCACCTGATCTCACCCAGCTACTACAGTGCACAGACGCTCTCCTTTCCCTGCAATGTCCAGAAACCTCAAATACTGGCCGATCAACACATTTCCTTTTTTCTACTGATAATACAGATAACAAGCTGTTTACAGGATCTGTAACCTGAACCTGGTGCTGCATTCACTCTGCCTACTGTGTTCCTGCACTTCATCACAAACTGACCCCCAAGTGTTCAGTTAAATCACTGAGATATCCAGCTTACAGTATGGGCAAATGAATGGCAAAACGTTCAGTACAGCATGTTTAACTTGTCTTTTCTCAGCAGTTACAGTTTTAGGTTGAACAGAAGATTTACAGCCATCCAGTTCAGCCAGAATACTAAATCATTGTAGCATGGTTTTTACAGTCTTCTCTGGAGTTCTCACCATGATTGTCACCTGCCTGTGTGATTTTAGTCAGCACTCCTCTGCTCCGATACAGCAGCAGGAGTCACATACATTGCATGCTGGGAGTGGTTAATGATGTCTGGCCATATATGTGATGATGGGGGCTATGGCACTAAGGCCCCTTTCACACTGGGGTGCTTTTCAGGGAATGTCCAGAGCTTTACCGAATGCCAGCAAACAGAGGTACTATGACAAAGTTACCCTGTGGTAGCATTTACACTACAGTTGCAATTTGTATGAAAATATCATACATATACAGCATTTTGGAAGCGCTCGCAATGTGATTTTTGTTTCTCAAACAAGTTATTCCCCCCCTTCCCCCCAAACCAGCACGATCTAGAAATCTCCCCATCTAGTGTGACCCTCCCTCTCCAGCGTTTTCTTACTTTCTCACCCAGCAGCACCCAGCGTGACCGTACTTCCCCACCCGGCTACTTTTTCGTGCCACTCGGCTACAAAATATTTCTGGGGAGAACACTGCAAATGTTTATCTCCTCATAATGCATGTCACTTCAAGTACCCTTTAAAGGAAACCTCAAACGTACTAAGTAGCAGCATTTATACTTACCTGGGACTTTCTCCAGCACCATGTGCTCCTTGGGCTCCCTCGCCATCTTCTTGGATAGCTCCGTTCTTCCACAATCAACCCTGGTAATAGAATCCAATTGCGTCAGTCGCGTTGCACCACACATGCATGACCCGGCCATGCGTGTACCCCATCATGCTCCCATTGACGTCAGTGTTATGCACTGGTGCAGAATGCATTTGGCAGCGTGAGCACAATAAAGGCACACGTGTGGCAGGGACGCGCATGAGTAATGCAGTGCGACTGTCATGACTGGCCCCTTTTGCCGGGGAAGATTGTAGAACAACTTATCTGCATGGGAGGACGGTGAGGGAGCGCACAGAGCACATGGGGCTGGAGAAAGCCCAGGTTAGTATAAATGCTTCTGTGTAGTGTGTCTTAGGTGCACTTTAAGGTCCATGACACTGTAGCCAATCTCACTAGATGCAGCAGCAATAGAACAATTGACCATATAATAGGCAAAATGGATAGTAAGCATGGTGGGCAAAGAGCCAAGGATAACTTCCAAAGAGACACATGGTGAACTTCAAGGCAAAGGTCCATCAGTGTCATCACATTGACAATGTGATCACTTTGCCTGATGGCTTTGTGAGTGACAACATACTCATTGGAAGAAAATCCAGGAGTACTCCACTGTTCAAAGAAAAACATAAAAAGCCATCTGAAATTTTTTCAAATGCACATTGACAAGCCACAGTAGTTTAAAGAGAATCTGTACTGTTCGATTTGTACAATAAAAAACATACCAATCGAGTCACTTTGATCTCCTGGATCCCTCTTTGCCGTGTCCACCACCTCCCACCGCGATCCTGGCTTTTAATCGCCAGTTTTATGCAGTGTTTACAAACAAAGAACATAGCCGCTAACCAGGAAGTGATGTATGTATATATATATATATATATACCCATACACTAATATGTGTGTATGTGTATATATATATATATATATATATATATATATATATATATATATATATATAATCTTAGAGTATACTACAAGTTTTTATTACATAGTGAATTATCTGCACTCCAGTTTGGGATTCTCACAGTTTCTCAGCATGTGACAGGCAGCTCTTCCCCACCTCACGAATACACAAAGCACACAGAGCCTGCAGGGGGTGTGCATAACTTGTATTAATTACAACAGAGGCAGCCTATTCCTCCCTGGGTCGACAAAGCTTGACAAAGAAAAGAAGATTAGTTATATTACAGAAACAGTGCAATTAGAAAATGCTGCAGTAATCCAGACCACATTAGAACAGGTATATGAACTTCTAGGATAGAAGAAATAAGGCTGAAAATGTTGTTACAGCGTCTCTTTAAGCAAATGCACTTTGGACCAGTGAGACAAAGCAGGGAAGTGGGACATCAGCTCTAAGTTCGAAGATTAAAAAATAAGGCTTTGAAAGAAAAGAACACTGTTCCTACTATGAAAGATGGTGGTTTCTCAGTTATGCTTTGGCGATTGATTTGCTAGGTTTCTTGAGTCTGTGTAGAAAGTATTAAATTATGAACACTATCAAGTCATTGTGGAGTGAAATGTACTTCCCAGTGTCAGAAAGCTCTGAACACCTATGGAAAGAATTAAAGTCTGAAGAATGCACTTAACTGGAGCAGTGTGCTCAGGAAAGACTACCTGTTAACTGTTGCCTTTTAACTACCTATTAACAGTTGCAGATTCTTATTGAAAGCTACAGAAATTGCTTGTTCACAGTGATCGCCTTTAAGGGGCCTTTTTCTGCTAGTAGCGTTTTGTGATCCGATTCTGATCTGTGTATGGCAAAATGCTAGGTGCTTAACCACTTCAGCCTTAACCCTCCTGGCAGTATGAAAGATTCCGCCAGGAGGCAGCGCAGCAGTTTTTTTTTTGTTATTTTTTTTTTTTAATCATGTAGCGAGCCCAGGGCTCGCTACATGATAGCCGCTGCTCAGCGGCATCCCCCCGCCGGCTTCGATCGCCTTCGGCGATCTCCGATCAGGAAATCCCGTTCAAAGAAGCCATGGCGACGGGGCGGGATGACGTCACCGATGTCAGCGACGTCAGCGACATCATTGGGAGTCCCGATCCACCCCTCGCCGATGCCTGGCACTGTTTGGCCAGGCAGCGCACGGGGTCTGGGGGGGGGGGGGGGGGGGGCACGCGCCGCGGCGGATAGCGGCGATCGGGCGCGGGGCGGCGGCTATCAGTGTGCTGGCGCAGCTAGCAAAGTGCTAGCTGCGTCCAGCAAAAAAAAAAGTAAGCAAATCGGCCGAGCAGGGACGGAGAAAACCTCCTGCGCAGCTTACCCCGAACGTAGTTCGGGGTTACCGCCAGGAAGGTTAAAGGTAAACTGAAGCAAGTACAATATGGAGGCTGCCGTATTTATTTCCTTATAAGTAATACCAGCTGCCTAGCTGTCCTGCTGATCCTTTGTCTCTAATACTTTTAGCCATAGACCCTGAACAAGCATGCAGATCAGGTGTTTCTGACATTATTGTCAGATATAATAATTAGAGAGGTGTCCCTGGTTCTGTATGCTGGGATATCAAACACACCGCTGCTGTGTCCACAAGAATGTCCTTCCACTCCTCAGATATAGTTGTCTAGTAGATGGCACTGTGCTAGGTGTTACAGCAATAACAGGGTATATGTTGCAAATATTCCACCTCCGGAGATCCCTCTCTCCAGTTCCAGTCTGTATGTGCCAACTCCGTGCACAGGAGAAAAAGAGGGATACTATCAGTGGATAGAAGCAAAAGTCCTTTTTATTCCACATAAAAGCACATTTTCACAATTATAGCAAGATCCACTAGCTTTTTGAGGGTCCTACAATAGTTAGGATCCCCTCCGGCAAATACACATCCCACTTCAGTGGTACTACGTCTGATACTTGCGTATGTGCAGCTATGCCCGCTCCCTTCCTGACTAGTTTCGGCCTTCCGGCGTCATCAGGGGATACAACAGCGGGTGGGCAAATAACTGGTATATATATATTAAAATTATAATTACTTCACTTTGTTCCTCAGCCTGTTCCCCCATGCCACCCGGCGCTGAATGTGGAACTTCCGGTTCGCAGCTGCATAACTTCCGGTGACGTCATTGATCCAGTGCGTTCCACCAGCTCTCTATCTCTCGCTTCCTGCGTTCCACATAATGTCATAGGCCTATGGGAGCATGATACACAGGCTACTGTTGCGATAATATGGGCGCATTGTTTGATAACTATTTTGCAAACGATCGGCCTTAGGGGGAACACGCTCCTAATATAAACCATACAAATATACAAATTTTGTACAATAAAAAAATCTTAAAAGCAGAAGTTTGTCCAAAAACGAACGCAAGGTTGAAACATAAAGTAAAAATAATTACACTACTTTCTCCTAATAACCCAACTATCCTGATAATACCACCAAATCACATATACTGTATATAGTTTATACATCGGCTGAAAATAATCTGTACATGTACTGTATATACAGTATATTCATCCCAAAGTCAGTAGGCTCCATCTAGTGGACAAAAGGTAGAGTGCACATATATAATATTCATTCAAAGGTGCTCACTAGCACAGTTCATGTCCTTCAATGCATTTTAATTTGTTAGTAAGGCTTACTTTTCTTACTCCAATTATTGTTCATCATCAAAGCATTGCAGATGTTAAAACTATGCAACATACATCCTATCTAGCATACAACTTCCTTCTTCATACTGGGATGCTCTGCATAGTTATATATCACACAAAATTCCTTTAAAGTGACAGTATTCTTATTACACAACAATGCATGTCCTTATATATTGTACAAAGGTCCCTACGTATTGCACAAAGTTCCTTTAAAGTGACATTGTCTTATTGCACAGCAATGCATGTCCTTTATTGAACAAAAAAGGAGGGGTTTTTCATTTGCATGTGAGTCTCTTTAAGGTGATATTCCTTATATTGCACAACTATTAGTTGGTATTCATCAAAATATAGGTTAAAATCAGATTAAAAATGGCCTACCTTTGTCCTTTGCCCAGCAGCAGGCGTTAGCTAAAAAACAATATAAATTGAAGTCTATGTTAAGACCATTATATATAATGGTTTAAATTTCACAATCCAGTTCATTTCTAGTTGTGCTAAGTCTCTCTCCATGTTGTTACCTCTCCAATTTTTTGATATTTGATCGACCACTGCAAGTTTTAGACCCGTTGGGTTGCACTTGTGTTTTTCCTTAAAATGTGCAGATACAGAATGGTCTGTGAAACCTTTACTTATATTGTTCATGTGTTCATATGTTCTCTCCCTGAGTTCCCGTGTGGTTAAACCCACATACTGCAGGCCACACGGGCACTCAAGGAGATACACCACCATTTTTGACTCACAGTTAAAAAAGTTCTTTATGGAGAAGACTTCTTCACTCACATTGCACTCAAAAGAGGTCGTTCTCCTAGGGACATTTCTACAACATCTGTATGCATTGCACATTCCACATTTATAAAAGCCTGTAAAGTCCACCAATCTTCCAGACGGTCTCTCTGGAATATTATTAATAGCACTTTTGGTTAAGAGATCTTTAAGATTGGGAGCTTTTCTGTAGATCACTTTTGGGTTGTCAGGGATAATTCTTGCCAGATCTGGATCTGCATGTGCCACTGTTTTTGCAGATTTTTTTTCACATCTCTATGCTGGACACTATAATCTGTTACTATAGATAGTCTCTGATCACTCTCTTTTTCTGATCTGTCCTTGTATAAAATGTCTCTCCTATCCTACAGTGATATCTCTTCATGAACCTGAGTAATTTCTTCCTTCTGATATCCTTTCTCTACAAATCTCTCGGTTAAAATGCCTGCTTTTTTGTTAAAATCACTCACCTCTGTGCAGTTCCTGTAAATCCGTAAGAACTCACTTTTAGGGACAGACTTTAGCCAATTTTTCGTGATGGCAGCTGTACTGGGGTATATAGCTATTGCTGTCTGTAACTTTGAAATGAGTCTGGGTCTTGATGTTACATTCTATATTTTTGATCTTTAAGTCCAGATAATTTACTGAGTCTTTACTATATTCACAGTTAAATTTTAGGTTTGCCCCATTCCCATTAATATAATCTATGAAATGTAACAGTGATGACTCGTCCCCCTCCCAGATGAAAACCACATCGTCCATGTATCTTTTCGAAAGCGTCAAAGTATTAGGTTTATTACAATCAATATAATCTTCCTCCCACTTTGCCACATATAAGTTTGCAAGGCTCGGTGCATATTTTGCACCCATCGCAATGCCTACTTCTTGGAGATAGTATATACCCTGGTACCAGAAATAGTTCCTACTCATTGCAACAGCGTTGTTTTGGAGTATATGAATAAATTTGTTGTGAGCTTGATGTCTGCTTGGGGGAGGTGAGTCCACCATTCCCTCCTCTACGATTTTAACCATTTTAGCATATTTTATCCTTTTGGCACCTCTGTTCACTTTTTTGCGATACCAGTGTCCACCCCGGGTGGAAGGGTGCTATACCCTTATTTCCTGAACTACAGAGAGCGACATCTTAGCCCTGAGTGGGGAAAGACCTAATCTTCCCACTAGAGATGGCCTGAATGGTTAGCCAGCGAACGGTTCCCAGCGAACTTCCGGGGTTCGCGATCGCGGAGAACCGCAAACTTTTCCGGAAGTTCGGTTCGGCCCCATAGTGCATCATGAGGGTCAACTTTGACCCTCTACATCACAGTCAACAGGCACATTGTATCCAATCAGCCTACACTCCCTCTTGGAGGCCATCCCCTCCTTATAAAAGGCAGGCAGCATCAGGCTTTTCACTTACTCGTGTGCTTGCAGTAATTAGTGAAGGGATAGCTGCTGCAGACTCTCATAGGGAAAGCTTAGTTAGGCTCTTGTAGGCTTGTTAGCTTGCTCCTTGCTGATTCTTATTGCTAAAAAAAAGCACCCCACAACAGCTCTTTTGAGAGCTAATCTTGTTCTTGTGATCTATTTTTTTCTGTGTGTCCTACTGACACTTGTGTTGCATAGACAGCCTTGATAATTCCTACTGTGTGTGCCACTGCCAGGCCCAGCACATTCAGTGACTACTACCTGCGTGTGTGACAGGTGCACATTGTAATACCCACTGCATATACTTACCTGTTGTTCACTGTGCACCCACCCACCTACGTGAGCGCACGCAGTGTCACTGTGCCTGTCCGGCACCTGTCTGTGTTTGGCAGGTGCACATTGTAATACCCATCACTGCCTATACCTACCTGTTGTTCACTGTGCACCCACCCACCTACGTGAGTGCACGCAGTGTCACTGTGCCTGTCCGGTACCTGTCTGTGTGTGACAGGTGCACATTATAATACCCACTGCATATACCTACCTGTTGTTCACTGTGCACCCACCCACCTACGTGAGTGCATGCAGTGTCACTGTGCCTGTCCGGTACCTGTCTGTGTGTGACAGGTGCACATTGTAATACCCACTGCATATACCTACCTGTTGTTCACTGTGCACCCACCCACCTACGTGAGTGCACGCAGTGTCACTGTGGCTGTCCGGTACCTGTCTGTGTGTGACAGGTGCACATTATAATACCCACTGCATATACCTACCTGTTGTTCACTGTGCACCCACCCACCTACGTGAGTGCACGAAGTGTCACTGTGCCTGTCCGGTACCTGTCTGTGTGTGACAGGTGCACATTATAATACCCACTGCATATACCTACCTGTTGTTCACTGTGCACCCACTCACGTACGTGAGCGCACACAGTGTCACTGTGCCTGTCCGGCACCTGTCTGTGTGTGGCAGGTGCACATTGTAATACCCACTGCATATACCTACCAGTTGTTTACTGTGCACCCACCCACCTACGTGAGCGCACGCAGTGTCACTGTGCCTGTCCGGCACCTGTCTGTGTGTGGCAGGTGCAAATTGTAATACCCATCACTGCATATACCTACCTGTTGTTCACTGTGCACCCACCCACCTACGTGAGTGCACGCAGTGTCACTGTGCCTGTCCGGTACCTGTCTGTGTGTGACAGGTGCACATTATAATACCCACTGCATATATCTACCTGTTGTTCACTGTGCACCAACCCACCTACGTGAGTGCACGCAGTGTCACTGTGCCTGTCCGGTACCTGTCTGTGTGTGACAGGTGCACATTGTAATACCCACTGCATATATCTACCTGTTGTTTACTGTGCACCCACTCACGTACGTGAGCACACGCAGTGGCATTGTGCCTGTCCGGTACCTGTCTGTGTGTGACAGATGCACATTGTAATACTCATCACTGCATATACCTACTACTACCTGTTGTTCATGTCAGTGAACCCACCCACCTACGTGAGTGCACGCAGTGTGATATACCACTCCGTGCATACCTGTTAACTGCACCTGTGTGACTGAACATTGTATTACTCAAGTCAGTGCATACCATTCACTTCATCCCCCCCGATATGGACAAAACAGGTAGAGACAGAGGTAGAGGCAGACCCAGAGAAAGGCCACCCGGCAGGTCTGTGCGGGGTGATGTTGATGTGATTTAGTGCGGCCCTGGACCAAAGTACAGTGCTCAGAAGAAGGCATGTCCCATCAACTCCCAAGATTGCCATAATGTGGTTGACTATTTAACACAGAACACCTCATCTTCCGCAGCCACCAGCGCTACTCCAAGTACCACATCTGCTACATTTGACAGTTCGCAGGAGTTCTTTGGTGGGGAAATCACTGATGCACAGCCATTATTGTTACAACCAGATGAAGGCGCTAAGCAAGTTACACCACCACATATGTCTGAGTTAGGCGACGCTATGGACGTAACGTATGCGGAGGGGGATGATAAAGTACCTGCTGTTGGTGCAGTTTTAGAGGTGTCTGAGGCAAGCGAAGCTGGGCAGGATGATTATGATGATGACGATGATACGGATCCCACGTATGTTCCCAATAGAGGAGATGAACAGGGGGACAGTTCAGAGGGGGAGTCAGAGAGGAGTAGGAAGAGACGAGTTCCTGAAAGAAGCAGGGGGAGCTCATCGTCAGAAACAACTGGTGGCAGTGTCCGCCGCCATGTATCGCCACCTATGTACAGCCAGCCAACAGGCCCTTCAACGTCAGCTGCTGATGCCACCATAGTGCCATCACCCCAGGGGGGCTCAGCGGTTTGGACATTTTTTAATGTGTCTGCCTCAGATCAGAGCAAAGCCATCTGCTCTCTCTGTCTCCAAAAATTGATCCGTGGAAAGGCCAACACCCACGTAGGGACAAGTGCCTTACGAAGGCACATGCAGAAAAGGCACAAACTGCAATGGGAAGAGCACCTGAGCAAAAGCAGCACACAAAAGAAAAGCCACCCTCCTTCTACTCTTTCTCCTTCAGGTGCATCATCTTCAGCCGCTTTCTCCCTTGCACCTTCACAACCACCCTCCTCCACTCCACCTCTGACCTTGAGCTGTTCCTGCTTCTCTGCCCACAGCAGCCAGGTGTCTGTGAAGGAAAGAAGAAGCGGAAGAAGCCAATTTCTGCCAGTCACCCCCTTGCCCGGCATCTGACAGCTGGCTTGGCGGAACTGTTAGCTCGCCAGCTGTTACCATACCAGCTAGTAGACTCTGAGGCCTTCCGTAAATTTGTGGCCATTGGGACACCGCAGAGGAAGATGCCAGGCCGCAATTATTTCTCTAAAAAGGCGATACCCAAACTGTACTGTGAAGTTGAGAGGCAGCTGGTGTTAACTCTGGCACACAGCGTTGGGTCAAGGGTCCACCTGACCACGGATGCCTGGTCACCCAAGCACAATCAGGACAGGTACATTACTTACACAGCCCATTGGGTCAACCTGGTGACCGATGGCAAGCAGGGAGTACGTGGTTGTATGAGTAAGGGAGAAAAAGCTGGTGGCACTAGATAGAGATCAGAGGAGGATGGCTACTACTGGAGTGTCACCTAAAGTTATGTGCGCATTATATAGACTACTTGTATCATCAGAAGAAAAAAGTTGAGGCACTGTAACTTGCAAAGGTACATTTACTCACAGTATACAGACAGCGGAAATGCGGTGGGGGTGACGAGGCCTGACAGCTGTTTCGCTTAGAATAAGCTTCCTCAGAGGCCAAAGGTATGTACCTTTGGCCTCTGAGGAAGCTTATTCTAAGCGAAACAGCTGTCAGGCCTCGTCACCCCCACCGCATTTCCGCTGTCTGTATACTGTGAGTAAATGTACCGGAGTACGTGGTTGTGCAGCGGACCAACTTGTGACACCTCCACGGTTTGCAGGCAGGCCTCCTGCCACCTCCTCTCCTCCTTCTACATCCTCTTCGCTGTCATCATCCTCCTCCTCCTTGGCTGAGTGTAAGTTCAACTCTACTGGTGCTGCGATCTCCTCTCCAGCTACACAGCCCCAGCTCCCCAGGGCCTATGCTGCATGCCAGGTACGACGGTGCCATGCCTTGTTAGACATGTCTTGCCTCAAAGCGGAGAATCACACTGGACCGGCTCTCCTGGCTGCTCTTAACAAACAGGTGGATCAGTGGCTGACCCCGCACCAACTGGAGATCAGCAAAGTGGTGTGTGACAATGGCAGCAATCTCATTTCGGCTTTGAATTTGGGAAAGCTGACACACGTACCCTGCATGGCACATGTGCTGACTCTAGTCATTCAAAGATTTGTGTCAAAGTACCCAGGCTTAGAGGACATCCTGAAGCAGGCCAGGAAGTTGTGTGGGTATTTCAGGCGGTCTTACACGGCCATGGCACAATCTTGGGAGATAGGGATGTTCTGGCCCAACAACTGGACACTCATGCGAAATGCATGCAGGCTCATGCGGCCGTTTGAGGAGGGGACCAACCTGGTGAGTCGTAGTGAAGGCACCATCAGCGACTTGATCTCGTACGCTTACTTCCTGGTGCGTGCCGTGCATAGAGTGGTGGATCAAGCTGTGGAGGAGTGTAAAGAGAAACAGTTATGGGAGGAACAGTTGTGGGAGCAATTTTCATCAGAACCAGATGTTTCCTCAACACCTGAGGGGGGGGGAGGAGGAAGAGTCGTGTGGGGAAGAGGAGTCAGACTCAGATGATGAGGAAGATGTTTCTTTGAAGGAGGAGGAGGCGGCAGAAGAACAACCGCAGCAGGCGTCGCAGGGGGCTTGTGCTGCTCAACGTTCCCGTGGTATTGTTTGTGGCTGGGGGGAGGTGGAGGACTTACCTGACGTCACTGAGGAAGAGCAAGAGGAGATGGATAGTACATCTGGATCCAACTTTGTGCAGATGGCGACTTTCATGCTGTCCAGCCTGTTGAGGGACCCCCATATAAAAAAACTCAAGGGGAATGAGCTGTACTGGGTGGCCACGCTACTAGACCCTTGGTATAGGCACAAAGTGGCGGACATGTTACCAACTCACCTGAAGGCAGAAAGAATGCAGCACTTGCAGAACAAGCTGGCAACTATGCTTTTAAGGGTGATGTCACAGCACAACGGAATAAAGGTACCACTGCCAGTAATCCTTCTCCCATGTCCACGCAGGCAAGGACAGGACGCTCCAGCGATCTCATGGTGATGTCTGACACGCGGACATTCTTTAGTCCAACGCCTCGCCTTAGCGCCTCCGGGTCCACCCTCCACCAATGCCTGGACCGGCAGGTAGCTGACTACCTTGCCTTAAGTGTGGATGTAGACACTGTGAGCAGCGATGAACCCTTGAACTGCTGGGTGCGCAGGCTTGACCTGTGGCCAGAGCTGTCACAATTTGCCATCCAACTTCTGTCTTGCCCTGCCTCAAGCGTCCTATCAGAAAGGACCTTCAGCGCAGCTGGAGGCATTGTCACTGAGAAGAGAAGTCGCCTAAGTCACAGAAGTGTTCAGTACTAGAGATGTGGCGAATGGTTCCCGAACCGTTCGCCGGCGAACATCTCTAAATCGCAAAGACCCGGAGTAGTATGCCTGCGCTGCCCGGCGGAGCGCGTCCTAGATCGCGCTCCTGTTGCCGAGCACTCTCTGCGCATGTGCGTGACGTCATGAGATTGAACCTGCTTTGTCTGTGACAGGGCTCAATAAATTGGTTATGTCAGACTCATATCCATCTTGATCTGATGGATGGGACCATAAACCTTCTAGGTAGTCCCATGTGGCTAGGAGAGAAGCTTTTCATATGTGGGTAAAAGGTTCTGTAATTAAAAAACTGCCAGTGATTGCTAGCAGAGCAAGAGGACAAAATGTAGATTTTGGTATTTGCAATGGAATGTGCGTTTGTGACTCAAATGATGCATTCGATATGACATGTCATATCGAAGGTGTCACAACTATTTACAAGCCTATCATTTAAAAAACAACAGTGATATACCCTGACATAAATATTAAAAAGTTCAGTCCCTAAGGTAACTAACCACTTAAGCCCACAGGGTTGTTTTTTTGCATCTGAGAAACTTTCACCTCCCATTCATTTGCCAATAACTTTATCACTACTCATCACAATGAATTGATCTATAACTTGTTTTTTCAAACAAGAATTAGGCTTTCTTTGGGTGATACATTTTGCTAAGAATTAATTTATTCTAAATCCATTTAACAGGAATATTTAGAAAGAAATGGAAAAAAATCATTATTTCTCAGATTTTGGCTTTTATAGTTTGAAATTAATACATGCTAATGTAATTAAAACCCATGTATTTTATTTGCCCATTTGTCCCGCTTATTACACCATTTAAATTATGTCCCTATCAATGTATGGCGCCGATAATTTATTTGGAAATAAAGGTGCATTTATTCAATGTGCGTCCATCACTATTTACAAGTCTATAATTAAAAAAAAATACATTAATATACTTCTTTGACATGCTTATTTAAAAAGTTCAGACCCTTAGGTAACTGTTTATGTTGTTGTTTTATTAATTGCTTTATTTATTTATTTATTTTTTTATTAAAATATTATTTGGGTAATTTATGGTGGGAGGTAAACAGCTAATTTTAAATGTAAAATAATGCATTTGTTTAATAAAAAATAGATGTGGGTGTAGTTTTACTATTTGGCCACAAGATGGCCACAGTCAAAAAGCTCTGGAAGCGTACGATCAGGCTTACAGGACACATTAGGAGGACGGGAAACTTTTTGTGAATCAGAAAAACAGGTTGTTCTGCGGGGGGGGGGGGGGGGGGGGGCTTCGATTAGTGAATGGGATCTATGGGAGTGCTTGGAAGCCTGTCTAGAAGAGAGTGTTCGTCCAGATAAGCTTAAGTGGCTGTATATGTTTTTGTTGTTTTAATTGTATTTTTTAATGGAAAATTTTTATTTGGGTATTTATGGGGGAGTGTGGGAGGTAAGGAGTTAATTTTAAATTATATGTAGGTCTCTTTATTGAAATAAATGAATTTAGGTGTAATTTTCTATTTGGCCATAAGATGTCCTCACTCATTAGTTTCCTGCCTGTGCTTTTAGCACGCAAGGCAGGAAATAATGAGTGTAAGTGTAATTGCAGTGTTTACAAATGACCGCAGCCATCCAATTGATGTAGTACGGTGACTAGAAATTCTGCTCCAGCAGGGAGGCACATGGCGGGGGATACTCGGGCGGGGGGATGTAGAGCTATGACTCGAGTGTGAGGCAAGACCTCCACTTTTGGGACATTATTGCTCCCAAAAGCTTGACTTATAACCAAGTGTATATAGTAGTTATCAAACATGCCATTGTCCCAAAGAAAGTAATGCCATTTGTGTAATAGTCACAATTCTTTTTTATCTAACAATTTTTATTTCTCAGCAGTTATAGCAACACTTCAACTGGCTTTAAAGGGAATCTGTACTGAGTAAAATTATTTAAAATAAACACATAAGGTAACTTCAAATGAACATTACATAGTTACCTTGCCATCAGTTCCTCTCAGAAGCTCACCATTTTCTTCTGACAATGATCCCTTCCAGTTCTGACAACATTTTGTCAGAACTAAAATATATCAGTTGCTGTCAGTTATAGCTGAGTGGACGACTGATGTGCCCGGTAATGTCCATGTTTCCCTATGGCTCAAGTAGGCGTTGTTACAGTTTAACTGTGTGCTGATCAGAAAGCTGTTATGGGGTAATGGCCATTTTCAAAATTCAAAATAAAGGACAGAGAATTACCTTGATCACAGTGGACAAACAGGACGCGGGAGAGGAGAAAGAGATTGAGGAGTATACTACATGGGAGGTAAGTATGGCTTGTGTATGCTTATTTTGACTTTTAATTTTCAGTTCAGGTTTTCTTTAAGTCTGATAACAAAGAAAATGTTTTTGAGTTTTAAAAGATTACTGTAACTATAATCAGCAATGTACATTGACAACAGTGGTCTGTGCCTTGAAGGCTGACGATGCCTTCCTGCATTGTCCGTCTTCTCCTACAGCCGCCACTGGTCCCCATATGCCGCCGTTGAAATCTTCAACATTATAGTCAAGGATATTTAGACAGAAAGCTGAGCTCTTCACTCTGTCCCACCTTATTGCCACCCCTTTCCACCCTCTCTTGCGTAATGCACGCTCCTCTGTCTGCCTGTCTCACCCCAGCTCATAATGCAGACATAGAGCTGGAGTTGTGAGCTTGAAAAGACATGTCTAATTAAAGGGGCCACACCATAATATACTTAATAGATGTATTAATGTATCACTTTTTTACATTACCGACAACTTATTTATGGATATAGGGGGTTTTCTCATATGAATGCAGGTATTGACTGTTGATGCGGAAATTATGTCCTCTCATACACAGCTCTTGAGGAAAGTGCACGAAGTGTGTGCACACTGCAAAGCCCTAGAAGAAGTAGTTCCTGGGTCGCAGCCATATTGAAAAGAAAGAACAGAATTATACATTTTAATTGCATCTTTTCTCTGTGACATCATGAGCTTCAATTTAAGCCCATGGCGCCGTAAGGGCAGGAAGTGAGTAACAGCAGTACAATCTGAGATTTAGGTTTTCCTCTCTCATTCCAAAAAAGGCATCTTCATTTCTGATTGTACTAAATAGATTTATCCTCCTGTCTAGAGGAAGCCAAGAATTGTATCATCAACATCTGCTCTGAGAACAGGAAAAATCTCGAAGACATTGCAAGCCATTTAGAGGCTTATGCCTGGTACACACCATACAATTTTCTGTTAGATTTTTCTGCTAGATTTTCTGTAATTAGATTATTTTCTGTAAAGTACTAGTGGAGACTGGTCATTATCTCTGGTGCATTGTCTTCTGCTTATCTCCTGCTGAGTAGTACAATGCTTAGGCCTCGATTCATAAAGCATTACCTCATGCGGTAGTGCTGAAAACAGCAGACTTTACCGACCACTTAGCAAAATGTCAATTCATAAAGGCTGTTACCGCATGGAAAGCTGACATTACCGACCAGGGAGATAAATTACTGACTTGGCTGCAGTTACCGACAACACATGTCAGTAAATTGTCAGCAAATGTCAATTCATAAAGCCTTCAACAAGCGGTAAACCTGGCGGTAGTTACCGACACCTCTAGTGAGGTCTTAACACGTTACCGACAGCTCTGATGAATGCAAAAGTGCAGAGATCCGCAGTCTGTTTGAGTCATCAGTGGAGAGAGCCAGAGAGCCCTCTGTGTGAATCATTTCAGCAGGCAGGGAAAGACTGTGTGACTCATCTGTCTGAGTCATCAGTGTAAAGGGCCGTCTGTGTAAGTCATTTCTGCAGGCAGGGAAAGACTGTGTGACTCCTTTGTCTGAGTCATCAGTGGAGAGAGCCAGAGAGAGCCGTCTGTGTGATTCATTTCTGCAGGGCAAAGAGGGAATCGGGACACTGCTCTACTCTACCGCTCAATGGGCTGCGGTAATTTACCGACCTCCAAGGGCAGCTGGGGAAATCTTTATGAATTAGCACACAGACCGGGAAAATACCGAGTGCAGTATTTTTCCGACAAGGTTTTTTTTAATCGCACTGCTGTTTATGAATCAAGACCAATATTGCTAGGCAGATAGATGGTTAGATAGATAATTTCCAACATGTTGGAAATGATCTATCTTGCAGGTAAATCTTACAGAAAATCTTACAGAAAATTGTATGGTGTGTACTAGGCATTAGAGTTATTAGAGTTAAATTTGGCTTTACTACAATAGAAATGAGACTTGTTGTCCTTTTTATAACCAGTATAACATCCAGTGGCTGGATGGTGTACTGGTTAAGGGCTCTGCCTCTGACATGGGAGACCAGGGTTCGAATCTCGGCTCTGCCTGTTCAGTAAGCCAGTAATTCAGTAAGGAGTTCATTGGGCAAGACTCCCTAACACTGCTACTGCCTACTGAGTGCGCTCTAGTGGCTGCCTCGCAAGCGCTTTGAGTCCGACAGGAGAAAGGCGCTATACAAATACTGCCATTATTATTATTATTATTTTTCTATGCTTCCTATTAACTGATATGGTTGACTGATTATTCTTATAACATAGAATAGCAAAATCTACCTTCGCATCTTATTAATTATCTGGGATTCAATTGTGCTTGGGATTTAGGGAGGCAGTACATATCATATAGGAGTTTACCCCAAAAGAACTACAAATAACAGTATTTCTAAGGCTCAGTTCCCCCTAGCAGTTCAGGTAAAATGTGCGCAAGACGCACCTGTTAATTTGGGCACCGCCATTGGCTGCAATGTAATGAAATGGCTATGGCGGTGCCAGGGGAGTAATGCGAAAGCAGGAGAGTGCCATATATCGATACGCTGGATATCGATATACAGCGGCTGCTAGCGCTAAACATCTCATTGTCGGAAGCGGCTAGCTGTTATGAGCAGCTGAGGGAGAGTCGGACATGGGAGTGTGCGGCGGAGCACTTGGGGGGTTGTATTCAGCAGCTACAGCCACCTGATATTTCATTGCGGTCACAAGCAGCTATCTGCCCCTTGCACCACTAAAGGTGCCTATTAATGGTACAATCCGATGGCTGCGGTAACCAACATTCTTAACCAGCCGGGCGGTATGGACGAGCTGAGCTCGTCCATTACCGCCGGAGGCTGCCGCTCAGGCCCTGCTGGGCCGATTCTGATGAAATAAAAAGCAACACACGCAGCCAGCACTTTGCCAGCCGCGTGTGCTACCTGATCGCCGCAGCGCATTGCGTACGCGTGACGTAGCGACGCGAATAGGGGTGTGGCCACACTCCTTGCTGGACTTGCGGCGCTTAGCAGTGGAAGATATTTAAGGCTTCCCTATTCTCAATGTTTTTATCTCCGAAGAAGCATCTGTTGAGGTGCGATACATGTGAGGTCTGTTCTGCGTTTTTGGACTTGGGGGTGACGGTGCTGCAGCTCGGTAAGGCTATTACCAGCATTATTTTCCATACCATTGTCTGTGTATTTTTCCCACTGGTTATTGCTCCATGTACCCAGTTGCTGTCTGCATATACAGTTGGAGCAGCTGACAGCATTTCAGGATTTGCACACGATTCTTTAATATCCCTTATTTATACCTACCGAGGTTTGTGGCACTTCATATGAACATATATTTATGGATTTGTACATTTGCATACCCCATCTGGCCAATTAGGCAGTACATTTGTTGTTTTTAATTTTTGGGATAAGTCCTTTAATAAACCATTATATATTCTTTATACATGTGCGTGGTTGTTGTATTTGGGTCATGGACTACTTTCTTCTTGTTGTTCAGCGGCGAAAGAGGGTCCCCCCAGCCGCCGGAGCCCAGTGCAGCCGGAACAAATAGTTCCGGCCAGCGCTAAGGGCTGGATCGGAGGCGGCTGAAGTCAGGACATCGGCTGACGTCCATGACGTCACTCCGCTCGTCGCCATGGCGACGAGGACAGCCAAACAAGGAAGGCTGCTCATTGCAGCCTTCCTTGTTAATTCTGATCGCCGGAGGCGATCGGAATTACGCTTCAGGAGCGCCCTCTAGTGGGCTTTCATGCAGCCAACTTTGAGTTGGCTGCATGAAATAGTTTTTTTTTATTAAAAAAAAAAACCTCCCGCAGCCGCCCTGGCGATCTTAATAGAACGCCAGGGTGGTTAATAGCTAATCAAACGTCTACCTTTTATGCATTACACATTTAAAATTATATTTTATTTGGAGAACATAAAAAATGGAGTTTTAATTATCACAACAAAGTAAAAAATAATGAAATACAAGTATTATGGATGTAGTAAATTATAATAACTATAGGATTCATCAACAAACAATTGTCAGTTTTGCCCTATAATAGGAACGATGCCTTACAGTACATATATGCAATTATGCATGTTGGAGTAGTTTGGTTCTGTATTATTGACACATCATTGCATTCCAGAGGTTCTGGGGGTGTGTTTAGCTATCAGGGACAACAAAGAGATGATTTGCATATTCATTAGTGATGATTTGTGGGACAAATCAGAGCTCATTACAACCTGCACAATCGGAAATACACGTACGTACAAAAAGGGCGCCCGGACAAAAAGGGCGCGGGGTGTAAACTCTAAATAATAATTCATCAATAATAGGGTTTATAAAAATAGTGTGCTATATTTCGTTTACAAATAATGTTTAACAAAATTATAAATCATTAAATAATGTTTATGAAATCGGAAATTGTGAAAACGTTAATCTTCCCTGTTTCAAAAGTTAAACTTATAATTACGTTTATTAAAAAAACAATAATATATGTTTAATTGTTATAATTGTATATTATTGTGAATAACCTTCATTTATGGTTTGTTCTTATAATAAAATCTGAAAATATTCTTTGTAACGATGATATAAATATAACTACGTTCGTAATAAGTGTTGTAAAACATTAGTAATTATTACTAAAATTTTACTAAAACTATACCTAAGCCTACTCTTACACAGAACCCTCCCTGTACCTATCCGTAACCCCTAGACCCCCCTGTTGGTGCCTAAACCTAAGACCCCCCTGTTGGTGCCTAAACCTAAGACCCCCCCCTGTTGGTGCCTAAACCTAAGACCCCCCTGTTGGTGCCTAAACCTAAGACCCCCCTGTTGGTGCCTAAACCTAAGACCCCCCCTGTTGGTGCCTAAGTAACTCTCCCTGTACCTACCCCTAACCCCTAGACCCCCCTGTTGGTGCCTAAACCTAAGACCCCCCTGTTGGTGCCTAAACCTAAGACCCCCCTGTTGGTGCCTAAACCTAAGACCCCCCTGGTGGTGCCTAAACCTAAGACCCCCTGTTGGTGCCTAAACCTAAGACCCCCCTGTTGGTGCCTAAACCTAAGACCCCCCTGTTGGTGCCTAAACCTAAGACCCCCCTGGTGGTGCCTAAACCTAAGACCCCCCTTTATTATGTGGATAATAATGTTTTACTAATTGCGGCTGCAAAAAATATATTGCAATTTACGTTACGTACTGATCGCTTTATTTTGTGAATAATAATGTTTTACAAAAACAGTAAGGGATAAAACTTTAAATAATGTTTTAATTAGTTAAATAAGATAAATATGTTTAGTATTTTTATAAACGTTATTTGGCACGGGTGCATTTTATAAACGTAAATCACCACAAGCACACTTATAAATCATTAAAAATCTCCTGGCGCCGTTTGTAAACGTTATTTATGTCCTGCGCCCTTTTTTCCTGCTCGGCGCCCATTAAATGTTATTTATTATGAGAGTGAATGGCGGTGCCCTTTTTGTCCACTAGCGGCCTGCGCCCTTTTTTCCCGCTTCCCGGAAATACCTTCTGTTTTAAGAAGGCAAACTTCTGATTTTCTTGCTGCTTACGATAATGCTCAAAATTTTTTTTGAAAGTTTGTATTGTAACCACAAGATGGAGCCTGAGTATAATAATAGCAGTAGAGTATTGTACAGTGCTAATTCAAAACGTCCAGTGTAACTGCAACATCTACAGTGGAACCTTGGTTTGCGAGCACACTTTGTTCTGGAAACATGCTTGTAATCCAAAGCACTCTTATATCAAAGGGAATTTTCCCATAAGGATTCATGGAAACTCAGATAATTTGTTCCACAATCAAAAAAATGTATAGAAAAATATTTAAGGGCCGTTTCCATTAGGAGCGGTGCGATGCGGCTACATAGCCGCATTGCACCGCGGGTGTGCTAAAACACATACACGCCAGTGGAAAAGTTTGCACTGCGTGCATGTTGTGCGGTGCGGAGCGATCAGCATGCTGCAGATTTTCGCACGGCCGCAGCCGCGTCCCATCTTCTCCATGGACTTCCGCATCGGGAGATGCGGAAGTGATGCAGCCTGCGGCGGAAGCGATGCGATGCGGCTACCTAGCCGCATTCGCATCACTTACTAGTGGAAACGGGCCCTAATACAAAGCACGGTACTGTATAACATAAAAATGTAAACAAGACTTTCTCTATAACTAACAGAATCATTGCTATCTGTTGGCTTACCACAACCTGTGTGTGTGTGTGTGTGTGTGTGTGTGTGTGTGTGTGTGTGTGTGTGTGTGTGTGTGTGTGTGTGTGTGTGTGTGTGTGACTTTAAAGGGAAGGTTCAGGGAGGGTGGGTAAAAAATAAAAATCAGTTTCCACTTACCTGGGGCTTCCTCCAGCCCGTGGCAGGCAGGAGGTGCCCTCGCCGCCGCTCCGCGGGCTCCCGGTGGTCTCCGGTGGCCGACCCGACCTGGCCAGGCCGGCTGCCAGGTCGGGCTCTTCTGCGCTCCAAGGCCCGGAGCTTCTGCGTCCCACGCCGGCGCTCTGACGTCATTGGACGTCCCCCGGGCTCTACTGCGCAGGCGCAGAACTACTGCGCATGCGCAGTAGAGCCCGGAGGACGTCCGATGACGTCAGCGCGCCGGCGTGGGACGCAGAAGTTCCGGGCCTTGGAGCGCAGAAGAGCCCGACCTGGCAGCCGGCCTGGCCAGGTCGGGTCGGCCACCGGAGACCACCGGGAGCCTGCGGAGCGGCGACGAGGGCACCTCCTGCCTGCCACGGGCTGGAGGAAGCCCCAGGTAAGTGGAAATTGATTTTTATTTTTTACCCACCCTCCCTGAACCTTCCCTTTAAAGGGAAGGTCCAGAATAGAAAAATAAACAGAAATCAACTTACTTGGGGCTTCCTCCAGCCCCTTACAGCTACTGCACCTACACAGTAAAGTCCGGATGAAGTCAGTGAAGCGCAGCTAGGCCTCTGATACCAGAGGGCAGCTTGGGCCAGAGGCAAGGAGCGGAGCTGCGGTGAGGGCACAGTACGGCTGCCAGGGGCTGGAGGAAGCCCACGGTAAGTTGATTTTTTTTTATTTTTTACCCTAGATGTGTCCTTTACAAAGGAACTTATCCAATCAGAGTTTTGTGCCCACTTTTGAGGATTTAATGGAATTGTGACTTTGCACAGTCTGTACACTCAAATTAAGTACAATTGAGTACAATCCTGCTGCGCCATAGGGAGAAGAACCATCAGCTCAGTTGTGATGACATGATGCAAGTATACATTTTTTTGCTTGTATATCAAGACACTGCTTGTATATTAAGTCAAAAATTCACAAAAATGCTTGCTTGTATTGCAAAGTGCTCTTAAACCAATTTACTAGTACTAACCTGAAGAAAAAGATGCTTCCCATTACAGCATATGGTAGTTTAGATTATAGGCAACATAGTTTACTGGGATTTGCTATATCCATAATACTTGTATTTCATTATTTTTTACTTTGTTGTTATAATTAAAACTCCATTTTTTTTATGTTCTCCAAATAAAATATAATTTTAAATGTGTAATGCATAAAAGGTAGACGTTTGATTAGCTATTAAGAATGTTGGTCTTTATACAGATTTATTTTTTTTGTACTTGAGGCAGTACCCACTGAAAATGTTTTTAATGTTCCGTAAGCTGTCTGGTAGGTTAGATCTCCTGCTAGAAAAAAATCCCTGCCTAAAAGTATGTATAAAACCACCTTCACACTACTTAAACCAGAGATGAACCTGAGACGGGAAAATGAAAAAGATGTCATACATACAGTACCTGGGGCTTCCTCCAGCCCCATACGCTCTGATCGATCCCACGCCGCCGTCCTCCGCTGCCTGCATCTACGAGGCCCGGGTCCCGTCACTGACGTCATCGGAGCCAGCTACGCAGAAGAAGTGCGCCCTCTACGTATCTCTCCAGCGGCTGCTGCAGAGATACGCAAACAGCACACTTCCCTTATGCTTAGACTGGCTGTTTACCTCTGTAAGTGTCAGTCTTGGCTGCTTCCCCGCCTCCTCCATAGCTCCCGTCCCCGCCTGCATCCCTTACCTCCCCGCTGATTGGAGGGAAGGGAAACAGACGGGGACCGGAGCTATAGAGGAGGCGGGGAGCGGCGAGACTGACACTTACAGAGGTAAACAGCCGGCTGCGACACGCTGTGTGTCGACAGCTTGGCTGATGATTTATGGGGGCATAGCAGAGCGCAGGGGGAACTTAGGGGGGATCGGTATAGCAACAGAGGCTGGGCAGTATAGGCAGACCCAGCCTCTGTGTGCTGATAACATTCTTAGAACCCACCGGGTTCTCTTTAAGGTCATTAGCAATTTGGGGCACTTCTTTTCCTACAGGTACACTTTAACCAGTTCACCACTAAGGGATTTTTCCCGTGTGAACCAGAGCAATTTTCACATTTCAGTGCTTGTTCATTTGCCAATAACTTTATCACTATTTAGCACAACAAAATAATCGATATCTTGTTTTTTTCACCCCCAATTAGAATTTCTATGGGTGGTACATTTTGCTAAGAATTATTTTATTCTAAATGCATTTTAACAGGAATAATACAAAGAAAATGGAAAAAAATCCATATTTGTCCCAGTTATTACACCATTAAATGTATGTCCCTGTCAATATTTTATTTGGAAATAAAGGTGTATTTTTCAGTTTTGCCACTAATTACAAGCCCTTATTTGCAAAAATAACAGTAATATACCTTCATGACATACATATTAAAAAAAATGTTCAGTACCTAAGGTAACTATGTATTTTCTTTTAATTGTCACTTTTTTATTTTGGTATCTATAGGAGGGGAGCTAAGGTGTTAATTAATGAAGTATTTCTTTTTTATGTTATGTATTTAGGTGTAATTTTACTATTTGGCTTCTTTATTTCTATTGTGTACTGCTTAATGCGTACATGTGCTACAGAAAGTAACATGTGTTTTCTTTACTTTCACTTTTGACAATATATCTACATCCCTGGAAGGGGAACAGTTCTCCCGCGGGGTGTAGATATACTGTCTAGATTTCAATAAGTGGTTAAGTTAAAGTGGTATGAAGCTCAGCATTTTCTCTAAAATGTTCTGAAAGATTATTTACAGCTTAGAATCTTCTACCACAAAAAACAATTGTAGCAGAACAACATTCAAACGGTTAAACACAGCACTTTGCTGTTCAGTGGAAAGCTACTGGCTTCAGTGGAAAGTTTCTGGCCACATCTCGAGAGGTGATAACATATACATATCTTTATTTATGAAAAAAATCTGTCATGTCATTTGACCATTTCTTTAAGGAAATGATCAACAATGCGATCGTTCAGGATCAATTGGGCTCACCATCTTCATTTTCAAACAGTACATACTGAATAATCCGACTGAAAATACAAGTGTTCAATAAAAATTGTACTGCTAATGAGCACCTTAACTATCATCAAAATGGAGTCACGGTTTAGCTCTCCACCTGAGACAGACAATGTCTCTGCTCTCAGTTTCAGCTTGTCTGTGGTGTGAGGCTGAGGAGGAAGGGAGCTGCTGCCTGTCACATGCTGAGAACCTGTGACTAATCCCAGACTGGAGTGCAGATAATTCACTAAATGAAAACTTGTAGTATACTGAAAAATCAGAAAAATCAACACTGCAATTTGATCTCTCAGCTGTGTCAGCTCAGGAATCTTCTCTGCCACGGCAGAGAGGCTAATGTATTATCACAGGATGTTAAAAATATGTCTGCTTCAATGAAAGCACAAGGCAGAGTTACTTTTATAAATTAATCTCTCAGCTCTTCGACAAATTGATTTTACATATTTTACAAGTTGATTGTTGAACACTAGATGGCAGAAGCAGGCTTTTAGTGTTCCTCCTTCTTCACTTTAAATTGGGAAGCATGCAGAAGTGCTCTTTATTTACTGGTATAATAAAAACAGGTATGTTGTTCCCCTTGGCAATATAAAGTCCTCTAAAACAAAAAATGCATGTTATTAAACCTGCTCAAGACAGGGTCAAGGAACTTTTTAATGAAGCAAAGGCCCCTTAGCTGCCTCTCAAAGAATGAATCAAACTCTAAGCATTGTAGTCAAATGTAAAGCCTTCTCACATTTTGTAGTTCCTGAGATTCTTATTTATAGAGAAGGACAAATTATTGCTTTTCATTACAAAGTGCCTTCTTAGAAGCTGTATTTTACTCCAGTTTAAAAATATGGTATAAGAATTGAATCTTCTGATTTACAATTAAATAAATTCCAGAGTTTTTTATGGCCTAAGATGAGAAAAACAGCTTCTTAAAGTGTACCTGAGATGAAATAAAAAGAAAAATTCATACATACCTGGGGCTTCCTCCAGCCCCCTTCAGTCTGATAGCTGCCTCGCCACCGTCCCCCGCCTCCTGGATACTCCGTTATTGGTCCCGGTAACTTTGGCCAATTGGCGCAGGTGCAGTGCAGCCTCGCGCGCTCCCCCATCATGTAGTACTGCGCAGGTGCAGAAAGCTCCCAAGCTTAGGAGCACAACGGGGGTGCGCATGTGGCTGGGCCACGCATGTGCAGTAAGCCCTGATTACCGTAGTTACTGGAAGCAATAACAGAGTATGCAGGAGGCAGAGGACAGCGGCGAGAGAGAAATCAGGCAGATGGTAGCTGGAGGAAGCCCCTGGTATGTATGAATTTTTATTTTTATTTTATCTCATGTTTACTGTAAAGGACATCTGAAGTGAGAGGCATATGGAGGCTGCCATATTTATTTTCTTGTTAGCAATACCAGTTGCCTGGCTGTCCTGCTGATTCTGTGCCTCTAATACTTTTAGCCATAGACCCTGAACAAGCATGCAGCAGATCAGGTGTTTCTAATATTATTGTCAGTTCTGACAAAATTATCTGCATGCTTGTTTCAGGTGTGTGATTCAGACACTACTGCAGCCAAAGGGCTAGCAGGCAACTGGTGCTGTTTAAAAGGAAATAAATATGGCAGCCTCCATACTCGTCTCACTTTAGTTGTCCTTTAATAATTAATTATGCCTAAAGTAGGTTCGCACTTGCATGGGCAGAAATCGTGCATGTATGTTCAGATGTGAAAATATGTTTGTTCACAGCAGCACAATGTAAATTGTAGAATGCAAAATTTGTCAAATAGTTTTTTTTTCTAGATGTGAGCCTGGGTGAGGATGAGTGCATCTGGATTGGGCATGCGCAAGTAAGGTTCCGAGCATGCCTAGTAGAACAAAGCATTTGTACATGAAGGGAAAAACCAGGAACGAGCGGCTTTGTTCTACTGGACATGCACTGCTTTCTTCTCCTTTAAATCTTGATTCAAAGGGCAACTGAGGGATATTAGAATTTTCACCTGCTCTAAACCTATGTTTGATGGGAAGTAACACTTCTCTGGGGTTATATTTCCAATTGCATAGAGGGAAAAAACTGCCTGAACGATGTATATGCATAGTTGGCAAGGACTTGTACATACGTATCGGTCACGGTTATCAGAGCATAACAAAGGCACTTTCACTTAAAGGACCTCTGTTGCGAAAATCTTAAAATTTAAAATACATGTTAACATATAGCTGTAAGAAGAACATTTCTTCCAGAGTAGAATGAGCCATACATTACTTTTCTCCTATGTTGCTGTCACTTACAGTAAGTAGTAGAAATCTGACATTACCAACAGATTTTGGACTAGCCCATCTTTTCATTGGGGGTTCTCAGAGTTTTCTTTACTTTTAAAAGCACTTAGTGAGTGGGAGTTACTCTGTCCAACTGCTAAATAAGTGTGCGGTGAGCAGGGAGGCTGGCCAGAATCTTTGTGTAAATCTTTTTCAGGAAATGTCTTTGTAAAGAATAAAGGCCATGCTGAGAATCCCCCATGAAGAGATGGACTAACCCACAACCTGTCAGTAATGTCAGATTTCTACTACCTACTATAAATGCCAGCAACATAGGAGAGAAGTAATTTATAGCTCATTTTACTGTGGAAGAAATGTAAATTTTAAGATTTTCGCGACAGCTTCTCTTTAAGGAATTCACTATATGATTTCCAACCCATGCTAATGAATTTATGTTCCAGGCAAGAGCTGCGGTGCTTGCCTCTGAATAACTGGCAATGCTGCATTTTGTGATTTGTCAGTGAAATGTTTACAAAACACACCTGAAAGCAAAAGAAAAATCATTAGTATTTGAATTCACATTTAAATCACCTTTTAAAAAAAAAAAAAAACATACAGGGAAGGTGCCCCAGGAAGCAGAGCCCATAAGTATAAAGTTGCAACCCCAAACAACACCAAACACCAACAGAAAAGCACCCTTGCTTCTAATGACTAGGAGTTCTTCCTATTCTGTTATATTGTAACCTTGATTACCACTGCTTGTCACCAGTGTTGACTGCCTCCATATATTGGCCAGTCTTTTGACACCTGCCTCAACCTTGACTTGAACCAGATCATTCTAGTTTGTCTTCTGTCTTAATATTCCCTTGTATTTATCCACCTTTGTCTCTCACCAGTATCCACTCCATCTTGAACGTAATGACTGGCACTTGCTAGTACATGGATATATCGCTTCATCACAGCTCACCTATTCCTGCCAGTCATGGGTGTTCCTTTGGGTCGTGATTATCAGGAACCGGCCCCGCGGCAAGCCTGCAGATACGGTACCCGACTGCAGGTTTGACCAGATCGAGAGGGGGAGCAGCCTTAGTCGAGCTACTACAAGGCTGTGACCCCTCACATACTTCTCACTGCCACCACTAGCTGCCGCTAGGCACTTCCACACTGCTGTCGAGTGATCTGCATGCAATCTTCGTTTTTGGGTCAGCTTTGCGCTTTAGGCCGAATACGGGAACGCCCCGCACACACACACACACACACACACACACACACACACACACACACACACACACACACACACACACACACACACACACACACACACACACACACACACACACACACACACACACACACACACACACACACACAGTACAATCATACAGTAGCAAGGCACAATCAGGCACTGACTTTGTAATGCAAGTTACACTCCAGTCTCTTCGGGGGCATGGGTTCGAATCCCACCGCTGCCACCAATTATGTCTGGAACCGGCCCCGCGGCAAGCCTGCAGATACGGTTCCCGACTGCGGGATTGACCAGATCGAAATGGGAAGCAGCCTTAGTCGAGCTACCACAAGGCTGTGACCCCTTAAACACTTCTCACTGCCACCACTAGCTGCCGCTAGACACTTCCACTCTGCTGTCAAGTGATCTGCATGCAATCCACGTTTTCGAATTCGGGTCAGCTTTGCGCTTTAGGCCGAATACGGGAACGCCCCCCCCCCCACACACACACAGTACAATCCTACAGTAGCAAGGCGCAATCAGGCACTGACTTAGTAATGCAAGTTACACTGCAGTCTCTTCTAGGCTATGAGCGTTAGCTTAGAACTAATCCCCGCAAGGCAATCATTTTGCGGTGTTAGTTTTATTCCCTGCATATTATGGGATGCGAAAGCAAATGCAAATTTGCATGAGCAATGCCTCGTGATCAAACCAATTAGGCCAGATTTGCAAAACCATACATATCAGGTTTTAACTTAGTGTTTGATGCACACATTTCTTTGCTGCTGTGTAAACAGGGCCTAATGGTGGCCATACATGGTACAATAAAAATGTTAGATTATCCCGTTTATTCGATCTAAATGATCGAATCGAATGAAAGTTGAAAATATTTTTTTTTTCGATCAAGAAATTCGAACAAAATCAGATCGGACAAGCTGGAAAAATCTTTATATTCGATCTAACGGAATAATCGAACTAAATTATCTAATCGAAAAAAAATTAAAAATTGTACCATGTATGGCCACCTTGAGTCTGACAACTGTTGTTTTTGTAGGCCTGTTATGTGGCTCACATGAAGTTTCAAAGACAAACCCCTTGTAGGCTTGTGGCCCTGGGTAGGGTGTGATGATGTCAACGCTTCTGCTTATAATTAAGTAAAGGGACTCTGACCGTGATACATAGCATCAACAGAAGATCACTTTGACAACAAATGACAAAATTAACTGGCATGAACACAATGACTAATATAACAATGTAGACTTCAAACATTTGGGATAATATAAAAGGAAAAAAAAATACTTTTACTAAAAATTCATCTTTGCTTCCTCTCAATACATCGCAGTCATGTTAACATTTTGTTGGCCTGCTTCCCAGCAACTGAGAGACACCATCTTCACCTGTATATTTATAACCTAGAGGGCAATAAATATATGTTTTACTAAGTCTGAGTGTTCTATAATCAATAATATTCTAAGATATACACATGGCCATAAATCTTAATGATTATATGACTGAAAATCCAGGTGTAGGCAGATATTTTATTTTGAAACTTACAGATTAGTTGTGCTTATTAATAAGTTCAGCTATTTTAAGTGTAATGATAAAGCAAATATGAATATTTCAAAAAAGCATGCAACAGAAAATTGAGCATAATATAAGAAATACATAATCATTGGTTACCTTAAGTTAAAGCTGCATGCAAAAATGATCAGTAGTTCTGGAGATGTAGGCTAATAAAGGTTTATATACCAATTAATTTTTTTTATTAAAAGTATAAGGCTAGATTCACAGGGATTCCATTGCATAATGCACACATTACAATGAATGTGAGCTGCAATGGAGACTGGACATAGGCTTTAATATAAAACATGGATACAGCGATTTGGAATAATGCGATCAGATACAATGCAGTACTGTGAACAGGCCCATAGAATTGTATGGGCAGTGAGTTGACATGCAACCCAACTTAGCACCGTGAACCTAGCCCTACGTGTACATAGCTGCAGGGACGCCTCTAGCCATTTTGTCACTCCAGGTGAGAAGCAATGGTTCCCCCCATGAAAACAATCGTAATGCGGCAATGTTTACCTATAAAATATTCGTATTGCGTCAGTCGGTCTTCAGAAAATAATCGTAATATGGGCAGCGTTTCACCATTAAATAATCGTAATGCAGCAATGTCATCCCATAAAATAATCGTATTGCGGCTATCTTTCACCAAAAAATAATCATAATGCAGCAATGTTTCATCAGACAATAATCAAAATGTGGGCAGCCTTTCACCAGAAAATAATTGTAATGCAGCAATGTTTCACCATAAAATAATCGTAGTGCGGCAATCTTTTGCCAAAAATTAATCATAATGCGGCAATCTTTCACCTAAAAATAATTCTTATGCAGCAATGTTTCACCAGAAAATAATCGTAATACAGCAATCTTTCACCAGAAAATAATTGTAACGCAGTAATGTTTCACCAGAAAATAATCGTAATGTGGCAATGTTTCACTAGAAAATAATTCTTATGCAGCAATGTTTCACCAGAATATAATCGTAATACACCAATCTTTCACCAGAAAATAAGCATAATATGGGAAGCTTTTCACCAGAAAATGATCATAATGTGGGAAGCATTTCACCAGAAACTAATCATAATGTGGGAAGCATTTCACCAGAAAATGATCGTAAAGGTGGGAAGCATTTTTTTAAATGTATTTTTTGCCTAGGATGTGGCGGGCTTACCTTAGGCTGCCTGCAGAATGCAGCCACTTGTTTGGGGAGCCGGGGGAGAGGGGAATGCATGCACACACTCGCAGGGCCAAGAGGGGGCAAGGGGGCACAGTCAGTGTCTTGGTCGGTCTCCCCTCAGGCATCCGGTGCCAGCTAGTCATGCTGCCTTCAGGTGGGGGGCGGAGTTAGAGGCGGCGCCACATGCACACAGAAACAAACCGTGTGGCTGCTGCTATGGAGAGGAGCGGGCCAGGCGATGAGGAGGAGGTGGAGTGGGTGGAAGCTAGTGACAGAAAATGCAGTGAAGAACACTGATTTCCATATCTCTTGGCTGGGCGGGGGGCGGAAATAGAGGCAGCGGCACGTGGTGTGAACAAACCACAATTGGTATGACAGGACAGGAGGAGGTAGTGCAGCTGATTGTAGTAGCGGTGGTCAGCCGTAGTCTCCTCCCTCGGCAGCGCCCCCCCCCCCTTTCATGCCGCTCCAAGCAGCTGCTTGTACCACCAGGCGGTTATGGCGCCCCTGTATAGCTGAATGTGCTTAAAATGGCAGGCATTAAAAAGTATGTGAACTGCAACGGAGACTGGACATAGACTTTAACCATTTCACCCCAAAGGCGTTTTTACCCTAGCGGACAAGAGCGATTTTCACCTTTCAGTGCGCATCCCTTTCATTTGCCAATAGCTTAATCACTACTAATCACAATGAAATGATCTATATCTTGTTTTTTTCACCACCAATTGGGCTTTTTGAAGTTGATATTTGTTTTCAGTAATTACTTTATTTTCTATGCATTTTAAAGAGAAAAACAAGGAAAAAAATGAAAAAATACACTATTTCTCCAATTTCATCCCCTATAGTTTTAATATAAACACTGCTACTGTGCATAAAACCTACACATTTTATATGCCTATTTGTTCTGGTTATCACAAAATTTTAATTATGTCCCTAGTACAAAGTATGGTGACAATATAGTATTTGGAAATAAAGGTGTATTTTTTCTTTGGTGGTTTTTTTTTCACTATACAGGAGCGCACACGTACACACGTGGGAGCGCACACGTGCAAGTGCGCATGTGCAAGCGCACAGTGGCAGCAGCACTGTCTGACTTATAAAAACATCTTGGAGCCATTAAGAGCCACTAGCAGGACGTTTTTCAAGTCAGCTTGTCATTAAGTTGTTAATTAAAAGCCTGCATGCAGCAAGTTAAATAATCCTTTACAACACAGTGCTCCTTGAGACCAGTTTTACACCAGGCTGTTGTGCTTGTGTTGCGATCCTCCGCTCCATCGCATTACAGAAAACAACATTCATCTGACCCTGCAGTGGAGTGCGCTGACAGGGTCATATGCATAGCGCCCCCCCTCACCCAGTGATATAGTCCCTGCTGGACAGAAAGTACCTCATTGGGATTCCCGAGTTTCCCTGTCGTTTTCACATCATTCTGCGCGCGACTGCCACACAACAAATTTAAAATCCCTGTATCACCGCGGAAGTCCAACGGTAGCGCAGTTGCATGGTTGACCAGCCAATTGGGAGCTTACAGCGCAACGTGACGTGGAAAGTGTGCTAGGCTCCATTGCCTTGCATTGTTGTTGTTATCCTGCAGCAATGATGCACTGAACACTTACAAGGCACGTATAAAAGGGCCTAAATGTTCAAGCTGCTTTTAAAGGAATTCTGAAGTGAAAATAAACTTATGAGATAATGAATTGTATGTGTAGTACAGCTAAGAAATAGAACATTAGTAGTAAAGACATGAGTCTCATATTGTTTCCAGTACAGGAAGTGTTAAGAAACTTCACTTGGTATTTATGCAAAAGAGCTTCTCTGAGCTCTCCGGCTATTTTAGTCAAAGAGCAATGCTTTTCTCTGAAGCACATATACATCAAAGAAACAGTGAAAAACAACTTTAGATACGATTTTCCTGCAGGGAATTTCAAGGGATCATTAGCTCTGCTCTGTTTCATAGTTTAAAATGCAGAGTGTAGTTTGTAAACTGCAAATATTAAGAATGATGCAATGTTATAGAAAAAAAGCTATATAACTGAAATTAAAAAAATGAGACTCTTTTATTTGCTACTAATGTTCTATTAATTATCCGTTCTACACACATACATTTCATTATATCAGAAGTTTTTTTTTTCGCTTCAGTGTCACTTTAAGGTCCATTTTCTCTCATGCTAATAGTTAAGTGGAAAATTCAACAAGTCTCTCCATCGCCTTTGGCATCGTAAATAGCTCATGGGGTACCTCCTTCCCTCCTCCACCCATGGGTGACAATTCCTTTTCTCCCCATGCAGGATAACAGCAGG
The DNA here is from genome assembly GCF_040937935.1 of Hyperolius riggenbachi. Lineage (NCBI taxonomy): Eukaryota > Metazoa > Chordata > Amphibia > Anura > Hyperoliidae > Hyperolius > Hyperolius riggenbachi. The sequence continues at coordinate 552,234,855 of NC_090646.1, forward strand.
ATTCTGGAATTGCAGCCTGGATCTCTTTGACAACACTGCCTCTGTCTGCCATGTCCAAGCCATGTCGATATTGTAATACTGTTTGTCTACAGCGTGCTGGAACACTAGCATCATCTTCTGATTTAGGTAGCATGATGACTACAGCCTCCAGAATCTCTGGTGGGAATGTGCCATGTTCTGAAGCTGCATTGTGAACATATTTAAGGGATGCTTTTGACGTTTTTGGAACTTTTTTGTAATATATTTATCATTATAAAAATTTGGCCTGTTCATTTGCCTGTTTTAAGGTTTGGATATCTACAATAATTTTCTGCATTGAAAACATGAGAAATATTACTTAATTTTGACTTGGGGAGAGAAGGTGGTTTAATTACTTTTAGGTTGGGTTAGTTGCCTTTTTTATCTCTTATAAAAAAAAGTATTTAGGAAAGGATTCTTTACAGTAAAAAAATGAAAAATTCTATATCTGCGTTTAATCGGGGATTAGATGCTTTCCTTGCGTTCAAAGACACCCATGGCTATAATTACTAGGTCATTCCCGATGGTGTTGATTTTACCTGATTGCCGTCTGAATTCGGGAGGGAATTTTTTCCCTTTTGGGGCTAATTGGACCATGCCTTGTAACGGTTTTTTCGCCTTCCTCTGGATCAACAGGGATATGTGAGGAAAGCGAGCTGGTGTTGTACTTTGTTTTCTGGTTAATGGACGTATGCCTTTTTTCAACCCAAATGACTATGTAACTATTTATTCTTGCATTATCATTCTGGCTAGTTAATCTGCAGCCGTGTTACTATGTGCATTTTATGCAAGGGCTCCTCAAAGTGTTCTCATACTGATTAAAAGTGGTGTTCTGTAACTGCAGTTTTTCTTTCTATAGTTTGTCCGTAGTTGTATCTGTGTGAAATTAATCAATTCATTTATGTATTTTTTGCTCTAACAGTAGGCCTAGGAGTGACTCTAATACTCTTTTTATGCTGAATATTTTTCTGATGTATGCCTTATGCACATTCTATAAGTATAGGATCATTTTAATAACCGTTGCTGGTAAAGAAAAAAACATTTCTTGTCCTTCTTGATAATGATTTGGCTTTTTCAATATGATACCACTGAGGCACCACAGACATGTTATGCTCTGCAAATTACTATCATTAATAATTCTCAATACTGGGATATGCCTTAATGCATTATTAATCCTATTTTCAAAGACTCCTCTCTGAGTAGCAACTTGTATAGTATATAAGAAAGAAGTCTATACAAGAGTATGCGGTATGAGGACTACAATGACATTTTTGAGCCATGGTGATATAGCTAGCGAGCAAAGTGCTCTTCAGTGTGCAATGCATAAACTGTTGGAGTCTTTCCTGTTGGGCATGGAAGTATCTATGGATTTATCAGTTGTAGTGTTGAAGTATTTTTGAAGCACAAAAACACTTGGTTAAATACACTATCTGCATGACGTTTGTATGTTCTCCCCATGTTTGTGTGGGTTTCCTCTTGGTACTCTGTTTTCCTCCCACATCCCAAAAACATACAGATAAGTTAGTTCGCTGCCCCCTAAATTGGCACTAGACTACAATACACATACGTTACACAATACATAGACTATGGTAGGGACTAGATTGTGAGCCCCTCTGAGGGACAGTTAAGTGACAAGACAGTATAGCCTGTACAGCGCTGCAGAAGATGTCAGCAATATATAAATAATAATAATATTACTAAGGTGAAATAGCCTTTTGGCTCATTTACTGTGTGTCCTGCTGGCACCGATACTGTATCCCGCTAGTGGATCATTACACCTGATCTTTTAGTGCTGAGCCTGTAAGTCTTTACATAGTAATGTATGCTTGTGTGGGCTGTTGAGACCCTTAACCACCCTGGCGTTCTGATAAGATCGCCAGGGAGGCTGCGGGAGGGTTTTTTTTAAATAAAAAAAAAACTATTTCATGCAGCCAACTGAAAGTTGGCTGCATGAAAGCCCACTAGATGGCGCTCCGGAGGCGTTCTTCCGATCGCCTCCGGCGGCCAGAATAAACAAGGAAGGCCGCAATGAGCGGCCTTCCTTGTTTTGCTTACACCGTCGCCATAGCGACGAGCGGAGTGACGTCATGGACGTCAGCCGACGTCCTGACGTCAGACGCATCCGATCCAGCCCTTAGCGCTGGCCGGAACTTTTTGTTCCGGCTGCGCAGGGCTCAGGCGGCTGGGGGGACCCTCTTTTGCCGCTGCTCGCGGCGAATCGCCGCAGAGCGGCGGCGATCGGGCAGCACACGCGGCTGGCAAAGTGCCGGCTGCGTGTGCTGCACTTTATTTGGGGCAAATCGGCCCAGCAGGGCCTGAGCGGCAGGCTCCGGCGGTACTGGACGAGCTCAGCTCGTCCATACCGCCCAGCTGGTTAAAACACACCTGAGCTGAAATATGGAGGCTGACAGAACATTTTTTTCTTGTTGAACAAATCAGATTGCCTGGCTATCATGCTTAGTCTCTGCCTCTAATACCCTTAGCCACAGACCCTGAACAAGCATGCAAATCAGGTTCTCTGATTGAAGTCTGACTAAATTAGCTGCTTGTTTCAGGTGTGATTTGGGTGTGATCAGGGGCGGATTTACCATAAGGCACTGAAGGCACGGGCCTACAGGTGCCTGATGATGGAAAGGGCGCTCACTTACTTCCCTTAGATCCTCCTTCCCAATGCAGAGCATAAATGAGGTTACTCACTCACCTCTCTGCATTCCACTGATGAAATCTCCCTCCAGTCAGGAGCACCACTAGCTACTTAGTATTAGGTAGCCAGCCACCTTATCAGAGTTAGCACACCTTATCGGAGTAGCATAGCGAGTGCTATGAACTTTTGCCTGCTAATTGGCAATGATGAGAGCTTCACTCGTCCTGCCCTGAGCCCCTGTGGGTCCAATCACTTTAAAGGGATACTGTAGGGGGGTCGGGGGAAAATGAGTTGAACTTACCCGGAGCTTCTAACGGCCCCCTGCAGACATCCTGTGCCCACGCAGCCACTCACTGATGCTCTGGCCCCGCCTCCGGTTCACTTCTGGAATTTCAGACTTTAAAGTCAGAAAACCACTGCGCCTGTGTTGCCGTGTCCTCGCTTCCCCTGATGTCACCAGGAGCACACGGCGCAGACATAGACCATACTGAGCCTGCGCAGTACACCCCTGGTGACATCAGCGGGAGTGAGGACACGGCAACGCAGGCGCAGTGGTTTTCTGACTTTAAAGTCAGAAATTCCAGAAGTGAGCCGGAGGCGGGGCCAGAGCATCAGTGAGTGGCTGCGTGGGCACAGGATGTCTGCGGGGGACCATTAGAAGCCCCGGTTCAGTTCAACTCATTTTCCCCCGACCCCCTACAGTATCCCCTTAAAGGACATTATCCCCGCACTTTGATTGGCCCAATAGACAAATCTTACTAGCATTCATGATTCATGAATTACGAAGGTCCATCAGCACACCAGGAAAATGGTAATTGAACATACTTTAGTGTGCTTGGCAATCACAACAATTCTGACAATTGTTTCGGGAGCCTAGCAGTGTCTCCCTTTTTCAAGGCATATGGCATACGCCACATACACTCAGTGCCTTGAAAAAGGGAGACTCTGTGGGGCACCTGAAACAATTGTAGGAATTCTTGTGGTTGCCTAGCATAATAAAGTATGTTCAATAACATTAGGCAATGGAGCAGAACTCAAGAACACAAAGGTAAGGACAAGGAGATCACTGCCTACAGGGATCGCAAGACCACTAGTTCAGTGTATATAAGGGGGTACATATGTATGCACTAAATATTAAACTTCCTGCTGGGAATAAGAAATTAGGTGAGTTAAGATGGCCACTAACGGTCCAATTTCTAGCAAAAAATTGTTCGAGCAATCGAAAATTCGGATCGGATTGGTTGCAAATAATCTCAGTTTATAGGTACAATCGATTATGAACGATTATAAAAATAGTCGTCCGATTGGATTTTCGCCAAACTAAAATTGTCTAATGTAGCAGCTTCTGAGAGGGGGCTTGGCCACAACTTACCTCCTTTCAACGGTGCATTGTGGTAGGGGGTGTGGATGGCATGTATGGTAATTTTCTGTGCTGTCACTCACTGTTGCTTCTGTTTCAAGAGTTGTAATTTTTTTAACATGAACAACTGCACATCAGGTAGATAAGATCTACAATTTGTATGGTCAAAAGTTATAACACACCTATCATATTCGTGGAGTGCTTGCTGTTAATAAAACATAAACATATATAACAAAATATAACATCCAAGGTTAGGTGAGATCGGGATCTCATCTTTATTACAGGATGAGTAGGTCAGAAGACCAAAAACTCACTGCTCCTTTTGTTTACTCCAGTTGGGAGGGTTGGGGTCCAAGAGTCCACTCTGAAGTTTTTTTCTTTCCTGAAATGTGGCTCCATTATAATTTCTTTTGGCATCCTATTTAGTAAAGTCTTACGTTTCTGCATCCGCGTGTGTACCGTCACATTGCACAGGGCTACACAGCTTTCACGTTTGTATATGTGTGTGTGTGTGTGTGTGTGTGTGGGGGGGGGGGTTTCTGGTGCGGGCTGTTGGCAGTTGTGAAAGCACGTGCATGCGAGCGCTTGCACCCATTATCTAACAGGCTAAACAAAAAAAACAATAATTATTATTATAATTTCTTACATTTGGTATTGTATTGTTTTGTTTTCCATTGCAGTGTATTTGTATTGTATTGTTTTACATTACACAATAATTATATTTATTTTGTTGTTTTAGCTATATGACAGCTGAAGCAGAAAATAATGCCAATTTTAAAGATACCAGTTGTACAGAAATTTGGGATAATATCAACTAAATATCACCAGGAACTTCAAAGAAGACTATTACAGAAAAATGAGGCTAGACATGGAGAAAAAGTCTATACCCACAGGTAAATAATATAAATGACTAGCTGATGACCCGGCGTTGCCCGAGTATGTATTTGGCTGGTGTTGACTCCACCCACTTTTTCTAACCCTAACACACAAACACTCAAAGACCAAGTTTGTGGGCTTTGGGGTATTTGGCATCAATAATTTCTATATTCCCATAGAAATTAAATGAGATTGGCTGTTTGTGGCTCCTCCCTTCTCAGCATTTGAACCCCAGTCACCCAATGACCAACTGTAGCAGGTTTGAGGCATCTGCTATTAACAGCAGCAATTTAAATATTCCCCTTGAAAATCAACAGGTTGATTGGCTATTATAGGCTCCACCCACTTCCCTGAATATTAATCTCAGTCACCCAGTGACCATCTGGGCAAAGTTTGAGAACCCTGCCATTAACACTGTAAGAAGGGCTGCAGTTTACATTTTCCCAGTGAAATTTGTATTTGACTCCACCCACTTTTTGTAACCTTGACACACAGTCACTCAATGACCAAGTTTGTGAGCTTTCGGATTCCTGCCATAAACATTGTGTGAATGGAAGCAGTTAATCCAGCAAATAAATCTGATTGGCTGTTTGTGACTCCACCCCTTTAGTAAATTTGAACCCGTCACATAATGACCCCCTGTAGCAGGTTTGAGGCCTCTGCCGTGAACAGTATAAGAATGGCAGCAACGTAAATATTTACCTTGAAAATCAATAGGTGAATTTTGATTGGCTGTTGTAGGCTCCACCCACTTTTCTGAATATTAATCCCAGTTACCCAGTGACCAACTGGGTAATTTGAGAAGCCTGCCAATAACAGAATGGCTGAAATAAATCTAAAAAATATGATTAGCTCTTTGTGGCTCCACTCCCTTTAGTAAATTTGGACCCTAGTCACCCAATGACTGACTGTACCAATTTTGAGGCCTCGGCCATTAACAGTGTAATAATAGTAGCAATGTAAATATTCCCCTTGAAAATCAATAGGCGAATTTTGATTGGCTGCTGTGTTCTCCACCCACATTTCTGAATATTAATCCCAGTCACCCAGTGGCCAACTGTGTCAAGTTTGGGAACCCTGCCATTAACAGTGTAAGAATGGTTGCAATTTATATTTTCCCTCTTTTTCTAACCTTGACATACAGTCACTCAATTACCAAGTTTATGAGCTTTGGGGTACTTGGTATCAATAATTTGTATCTTCCTATTGAAATTAAACAAATCTGATTGTCTGTTTGTGTCTCTGCCCCCTTTCTGAATTTGAACCCCCAGTCACGCAGTGACCAACTGTACCCGGTTTGAGGCATCTATTAACAGTGTAAGAATGGCAGCAATTTAAATATTCCTCTTGAAAATCAACAGGAGAATTTTGATTGGCTGTTGAAGGCTCCACCCATTTTCCTCATTATTAATCCCAGTCACACAGTGACCAACTGGGCAAAGTTTGAGAATACTGCCATTAACCATGTTAGAATGGCTGCAGTTTATATTTTCCCAGTGAAATGTGTTTTTGGCTCAGCCTACTTTTTGTAAGCTTGACACACAGTCACTCAATGACCAAGTTTGTCAGCTGTCAGGTTCCTGGCATCAAAAATGTGTGTATAGAAACAGTTTATCCACCAAGGAAATCTGATTGGCTGTTTGTGGCCCTGTCCCTTTAGTGAATTTGGACCCCAGTCACCCAATTAATGACTGTAGCAAGTGTGAAGCCTCTGCCATTAACAGTGTAAGAATGGCAGCAGTTTCAGTATTCCTCTTGAAAATGAATAGGTGAATTTTGATTGGCTGTTGTAGGCTCCGCCCACTTTCCTGAATATTAATCTCATTCACCCAGTGACCAAGTGTGCCAAATTTGAAAACCCTGCGATTAACAGTGTAAGAATGGCTGCAGTTTTCATTTACCCATTGAAAATGAATGGCTGAAATTTGATTGGCTGTTTTATGCTCCACCCACTTTTCCTGGATTTGTAGCCTCGGTCACCAAGTGATCAAATGTGCCAAGTGTGGGGACTCTGGCTTGATTACTGCGAGAATTGCAGCCTTTTACATTTTTTCCATTGACATGAATGGGTGAAATCTGATTAGCTGTTTGTAGCTCCGCCCAGGTGTGCAGGGGGGACGCGAGACCCCCAGAACATACAATCTCAGGGAGTAAGGGATCTGTGTACCAAGTTTCGTTCAAATTGGTCAAGGTGTTTTCGAATGATCGTGGCACATACATACATACATGCACACATACATCCGATTTTTTATATATAGATATAATGAATGTCATTTATTATGGTTCTTTTGAGTGGGAAAGACTAAAGAACATAAATGATCAGGCAAACCTGTCTGCACAATTCTGCAACGGAACTGACGATTCACTGACTTGCTAGCAATACTCACTGCTGTGTGATATGTCCATTGAGGTTGCAAACCTCTACAATCCAGTTGCAGAAAGGCTGAAGAAGGTGTCCATATCCAGTTTTCACTGGAGGCTGCTGTTCTTCCAATCTGCCTCCATGATTACTGTGTTCCCATCTGCTGTCCTCTCTTTCCTACAATCCTGTGTTCTCATGTGCTCCCATCTTTAAAGAGAAAATCCGACCAAGAATTGAACTTCATCCCAATCAGTAGCTGATACCCCCTTTTACATGAGAAATCTATTCATTTTCACAAACAGACCATCAGGGGGCGCTGTATGACTGATATTGTGCAGAAACCCCTCCCACAAGAAACTCTGAGGACCGTGGTACTCCTGGCAGTTTCCTGTCTGTGAACCTTGTTGCATTGTGGGAAATAGCTGTTTACAGCTGTTTCCAACTGCCAAAAAAGCATGCAGCAGCTACATCACCTGCCAACAGTACAAATGTCACCATGTAATAAATGTCAGAATGTAAATCAGAGATTTAAAAGTTTTTACAATGGACAAACACTGACTAAATCATTTATACATAATTATTGTAAAAATGAAGCACTTTTTTTTATTACATTATTTTCACTGGAGTTCCTCTTTAACTCTTGTGTCCTCACATGGTCCCTTGTCAACTTCCCCATCAATCTGTCCACATGTGCTTCCACCTCCAATCATTATGCATTTTATTCCCTCCACCCTCCAAGTAACTGGTTCTCATTTCCCTTTAACTATGACCCCAGTCATTTTTTTCTTGCTTTTCACAATCACCATTATGTCTCCATCTTTCCTTTTTACTCCCATGTCACATTTAATCAATATGTTATCCCACCTGCTTCCCTCTCCAATTCACTGTTTTCTCCTTTCTACTTGCCCAATCTGTCCTCATATTCTCCCTCTTTATATTTAGCTACTGCAAATGAGCTGCCATAGTCTCTATAGAGAAGAGTGGAGGGGTTTGTGAAAAGCAATTGCAGTGTAATCTGGCAGGGAACTGGAGCAGACATTGGAAGCATGGAGCACCATCCTTGTGTTGATCCTGGCTAAGGAGTAAGATGGGGAGTGCCATTGCCGGACAATAAATGGGAGGGAATGGGGTAGCAAGTGATGAGTATTGAGATGAGACATATACAGCAAGGAGGGGAAGGTGATTGTGTTTACAAGCAAAAATTGAGCCACTGTTCAGTCAGTAAAAACTCTGAATGCTGGAAGACTATGGCCCATATGCAATTAATTTTTTCACCTGAGCTATATCCTAGGAGATCATTTTCATCTTGTCTTTAAACTAAATTTTCAGCATGTTACAATCGAAAAAGTACCCAAAAGGTGGTGAAAAAGTACTATCAAATTTATTTTGAGTATTTTCTTGCTAGCTGGTTCCTTAAAAGGCATTTTATGACAAGTTGTACAAATTTCACCTAAGAGAAAACTCAAATTAGGCTTTTAGTGTGTGAACATTTTGTTTAGTAATTACCTTATTTTCTATGCATTTTAAAGAGAAAATTGGGGGAAAAATAGAAAAAAACACACTATTTTTCAGGGCTGTGGAGTCGAAGTCGTGGAGTCGGAGTCGTGGAGTCGGGCAATTTTGGGTGCCTGGAGTCGGAGTCGGGAAAAAATGCACCGACTCCGACTCCGACTCCTAATGAATTTGTAACTGTAATTAAAATAGAAAATATGATAAAATGTTCTATTTCTCAGATAATAGTCATTAAAAATAATGTATATATACAGTAATAGCTGTGCTTAGTCCCCAAAAATGAAATAAACCAATCAAAATTAGTTACTTGTGCTGCTTCAATAAAGCAGTCCCCGTATTTTTAAGATCAGATATACATATCTGATTGTGACTGTATATATGATGTGTACACAGGAATCTCTTATATATACTAAATAACATCTATGCTGTAAGAATAAAGCCTGATGTGTAGCTGTGTCACTAATAGAGATGGTCAATGAGATGGAAATAATTCTGCACTGATGCTGATTTATGCAAATGTATGCACTCCCTTTGCTGATGAAATCAAATAATTTGATATGTTGTTAAAATTTGGTTTGGTGACTACAAATTAAAGGGTACCTGAGACGGATGAAAAGTAAAGTTTTATACATACCTGGAGCTTCCTCCAGCCCCCTTCAGGCTAATCAGTCCCTCGCTGTCCTCCACCACCCGGATCTTCTGCTATGAGTCCTGGTAATTCAGCCAGTGAGCGCTGTCCGGCCGAATGCCGCTCCCACAGCCAGGAACATTCTGCACCTGCGCAATAGTGCTGCACAGGTGTAGTATGCTCCTGGCGGCGGAGTGTGTGCATGCGCACTACGCCCGACTGGCTCAAGTACCTGGACTCATAGCAGAAGAGCCAGGTGGTGGAGGAGGACAACGAGGGACTGATTATCCTGAAGGCGGCTGAAGGAAGCCCCAGGTATGTATAAAACTTTAATTTCATCTGTCTCAGGTTTACTTTGTTACACAGTAGTACTATACTCTACATATGCACTCCCCACAGAGCTGCAGGGAATCCACTGAGAATGCTGTGCACACTGAACACAGAGGTGTTGTCTGTCACCCATAAACCTTGTTCAGATTGTGCATGAAGAATGTGTAATAGAGGAAGAATCTCCTCATTCCCCTGCAGAGTACCTGCACATCATTCTTACATGTACCCACACTTACATTGCCTAGGGCCTGATAGATGTTCTTTGTTCCGGTTTGAACCTTTTACAAGTACTCTTACCAAGGACTAGTTTTAGTCTAAAGGGAATAAATATAGTAGTCTACATATCCTTCTCACTTCAGTTGTCTTGTAAAATTCCTAAGTGTTGGCAGTTAAGAGACGAATTTCATGTTACATACTTTTAATCAACAAAATTGTAATATGCAAATTAGAGGAGTCGGAGTCGAGGAGTGGGAGTCGGAGTCGGAGTCGGTGGAATCCTAAACTGAGGAGTCGGAGTCGGAGTCGGTGGATTTTTGGACCGACTCCACAGCCCTGCTATTTTTCCAGTTACATCCATTATAGCTTTACAATAAACAATACTAAGGATCAGTTAAACCCACAAATTGTATTTGCTTATTATGTTCTTAGTACAATGTATGGTGACAGTATTGTATTTGGAAATAAAGGTGTCTTTTTTCTGTTTTGTGTTTTTTTATCTTTCTCATTGTACACTATTGATGATTACAAGACCTTATTTGCAAAAATAATAGTAATATACGCTCATGGCATATACAGTATATTTAAAAAAAGCCATGTTCCTAAGGTAACAATATGCGTTTTTTTTCTTTTATATACTGTCACTTTGTTTTTATTTTACAAAGTCTTTTATTTTGGTATAGAATGTGCAAACATTTAAACAGACACTGAAGCGAAAAAAAAATATATGATATAATGAATTGGTTGTGTACTATGAATAATTACTAGAAGATTAGCAGCAAAGAAAATATTCTCATATTTTTATTTTCAGGTATATAGTGATTTTTCTAACATTGCATCACTCTATAATATGTGCAGATTACACAACACTCAGCATTCAAAATGAGTCTTTCAGAGCAGTCTGTGAAGTACTTTTCCTCTGCTAGAGGAGAGTTCATTAAACAGTTCAATTACAGTTGAGATAATAAAAGTCAGATAACAGCCCTCTCCACGACTAAGTTAGTCGGAGAGCTTAATAGCTTTTTTGCATAGAGATAACAACTGGAGTTTCTCAACTCTTCCTGTACTGGAAACAATTAGACTGATGTATCTGATCTTAATGTTTTTTTTCCTTAGCTGTACTACACATACAAATCATAATATCATCATTTTTTTTTCGCTTCAGTGTCTCTTTAATTGCTTTTGATTTAGTTTGTGACAAAAAAAAAAAAATACTCAAGACATGGGCCTCAAAACTAAAACTCTCTAAATTCTATTCTACAGTGTGAGAAAACGCGGAGAAGCCGCCGCGTGTACTAGCGGCAGGGCGGCTGATTTCGCATCCAGCGCGGCGGTTTCCGCGCAGCAACGCATGTCTGGGTCGGCTGGGATCTCTAGTGCACCTGGATGGAGAGCTACGCACGCGCGCACCAGAAGTCAAGACCTTTATGCCAGCAGGAGATGTGTCAGCTGATCAGGATGATCAGCTGATTTCTGCTGGACTCCTGATTGGCTGAGTGGCTCGGGTGGGGCGGCAGAGTCCTGCAACTATATATACAGCTTGCTTGTCAGTTGCTGGTGGTCTGCCGTTGCGAACACTACGTGGAAGCTCTCAGACCTTAGTCAGATCCAACAGTGTGTTTGAACCTGGTGGACCTGGGAATTCACACTGAGCCAGATTACTTGTACTGTTATTTTGTTTATGCTTACACTAGTTCCAGGGTGTAGAGACCACGGACCTCACACCTAGACTAGAGAACTTGTGTTATCTATCTTTTATACTTCAGACTAGTTCCAGGGTGTAGAGACCACGGACCTCACACCCAGACTAGGGAACTTGTGTTATCCATCTGTTATACTTCAGACTAGTTCCAGGGTGTAGAGACCACGGACCTCACACCCAGACTAGGGAACTTGCGTTATCAATCTGTTATTCATCAGACTAGTTCCAGGGTGTAGAGACCACGGCGGACCTCACACCCAGACTAAGCATTGTTGATATCTGTTATGACTTACTGCTTTCTTGTCTATCCCTTTGATCTCTGATTCGGTACCTCGCATATCTGATATTCCGTTGCCAGACCCTGCTTGCCTTGGATACCGAATCAGCCTTCTGTCTTTGTACTTTATCTGTCCGTGTGTTGCCGACCAGGCGTGCCCGACCTCGAGAGCTATCTCTCCTCTTAAGAGATAGTCTCCAGATCAGTTAGTGACATCCACCTTCAGGTGTCACTTACTCTCTTTTCCTTCCTATCTCCAGCCTGACTCCACCCCTTGGAGAGTCTCAGGCTGCTGGAAGGTTCCTGTGCCCTCAAGAGCAGTATTCCTTTATAGTGGTGCTCAGCAGAGCTCGAATATTCGAGTAGCCCGAATATTCGAGCTCTTTTTCAGCTATTCGAGCTCGGTATTCGAGCTCCGAATAGCTGCAGCTATTCGAATGGGCTATTCGAGTAAACGCGAATAGCCCATTCACTATTCGAGCTATTCGAGCAAACGGTGCTATTCGAGCTCGAATACCGAGCTCGAATAGCGTCATAGCCCAGATTGATGTCCTTAGAGCCAATCAGAGGGCTCCCAGGCCCTCTGACGGCAGCCAATCACAGAGGGGGACCCTGGCCAGCCCCTACCCTATAAATAGCGGCCGCCATGTTCCGTTTCTCCGTCCTTGCCTGAGGCTTGCATAGAGAGAGAGTTGCTCCTTTGTGCTTTGGCTTTGGCTTATTGTGGTCATTTACCTAGCGTTTTTGCTCACATACACCTCCTATACACACCTATATTGTTGTTAGTTAGATAGACATTGTATTTTAGTTAGTAGCTTTTGTGTTACATAGAGACAGGCCAGCTGCTGCAGGCTTACAGCTTTAGGCCTCAGGGCCTGCCTGTGTGGGCAGCTGTCCTTCTGTCCTCTGTTAGTTTATTTCTCATTAGTATTAGACAGTATTAGATAGTATTAGACAGTATTTCTGCTGTCCCTTTACTACTTAGTGATTGTATTTTGTATTGTAGTTGCGCGTGCGTGCACTCACTGTCTGTAGTGTACACACACTCTATTTCCTTGTGATTACTACTGATTATTGTAACTGCTGCTAGTTGTACTTCCTGACTGTTACTACTTACTTACGGTACTAGGGACACTCACTCACTCTCTGTTCATAGGCCAGCTCCTGCGCGTGTTTGCGCGTGCGTGCACTCACTGTCTGTAGTGTACACACACTCTATTTCCTTGTGATTACTACTGATTATTGTAACTGCTGCTAGTTGTACTTCCTGACTGTTACTACTTACTTACTGTACTAGGGACACTCACTCACTCTCTGTTCATAGGCCAGCTCCTGCGCGTGTTTGCGCGTGCGTGCACTCACTGTCTGTAGTGTACACACACTCTATTTCCTTGTGATTACTACGGATTATTGTAACTGCTGCTAGTTGTACTTCCTGACTGTTACTACTTACTTACTGTACTAGGGACACTCACTCACTCTCTGTTCATAGGCCAGCTCCTGCGCGTGTTTGCGCGTGCGTGCACTCACTGTCTGTAGTGTACACACACTCTATTTCCTTGTGATTACTACTGATTATTGTAACTGCTGCTAGTTGTACTTCCTGACTGTTACTACTTACTTACGGTACTAGGGACACTCACTCACTCTCTGTTCATAGGCCAGCTCCTGCGCGTGTTTGCGCTTACGTGCACTCACTGTCTGTAGTGTACACACACTCTATTTCCTTGTGATTACTACTGATTATTGTAACTGCTGCTAGTTGTACTTCCTGACTGTTACTACTTACTTACGGTACTAGGGACACTCACTCACTCTCTGTTCATAGGCCAGCTCCTGCGCGTGTTTGCGCGTGCGTGCACTCACTGTCTGTAGTGTACACACACTCTATTTCCTTGTGATTACTACTGATTATTGTAACTGCTGCTAGTTGTACTTCCTGACTGTTACTACTTACTTACTGTACTAGGGACACTCACTCACTCTCTGTTCATAGGCCAGCTCCTGCGCGTGTTTGCGCGTGCGTGCACTCACTGTCTGTAGTGTACACACACTCTATTTGCTTGTGATTACTACTGATTATTGTAACTGCTAGTTGTACTTCCTGACTGTTACTACTTACTTACTGTACTAGGGAGTCGGGACACTCACTCAGTCACCTCACCCACCAACCCACTCCATTAAAGTACCCCACTTTTCTCCCGCCCTTTTCAAAAACGTTTGTGTTTACGCCCAAAACATCGAAGATGTCTGGAAGTGGCAGCCAGCGCGGTTTGGGCAAGGGGAAGGGCAGCAAGGGAATCAGGAGGAGAGGGAGCAGCATTGTGGCAAGCCGCGGCCGCGCCACCATGCACAGTTCTGCAGCAGCAGCAGCAGCGTCAGTGGCTAACATTCCTCCCATAGCCACTGGCCGTGGACGCCTTGGGCGCCGCCCAGCAGGAGCATCTGCAACTCACGCTGCAGAGACACAGCAGCAGCAGCATGTAGCACCTGCTCCGATTTTCCTCCAGCCGGGTAGGAAACGTCCCATTGAGGAAAAGGATGCAGACACTGTGGTGCAACTGATGACGGAGGATGAGCAGCCCGCCATCAGCTCTGCATCCGAGGCCTCCACCCTCACCACCACCACCACCACCACCCCTGTTCGCAGCAGCCGCCCAGCAGGGCCTGGGGAGGAGGCCAGTTCACCGTCACAAGTTGGCGACCTGTCACTCAGCAGTATTTTTACCCCAGGCACCATCAGGGTATTGTCTGCTGTTGTTGGCGATTTGGAGGAGGAGATGCTGATGGGCACTTTGGGGGATGAGGGATTGGACAGCAAGACTGTGGCGACAGTCAAGCAGCCCATCCATGCATCAGGAGAGGAGTTTGGGGGGTCATCATCCCAGCAGGACATGTTTCAGGAGGGGGAGGATGATGATGACACGGCGACAGACAGAGACTGGGTGCCACCACCTCCAGGGGATGTCGTCCTCAGCAGCTCTGAGGAGGAGGAGGATGCGCTTGTGGGCCTTGCAAGGAGGCGCATCATTGCAAGCATTGGCAGCAGTAGGCAGGTCCCACAGCCTGCTGGTGTCTCAGGCTCAGCAGCAGCAGCATCTGCCAGTACCACCACCAGCCGCACCCAAGCCCCCCCCCAACCACCACAGGGAGACAGGCAGCAGCGGTTCCATGCCGTAGGGGGTTGTTTTTGTCACCAATCTGGCGTTTTTTCACCATGCCCACAGTGTACAGCAAGTACGCCACTTGCAACCACTGTCAGCGGAAGTTGAGCAGAGGTGCAGACCCCTTAAAGTTCAGCACCAGCTCGCTCATCAACCACCTTGCTGCGAAACATTTCCACCAGCATGAGGAGTTCCAGAGGCTGAAGGCATCTGGTGCTGGCAGTGGCACCACACCCATCACTGCACAGCCTTCAGCAGCAGCAGCAGCAGCAACAGCAGCCACCCGCCCTCCTGCTCCTCCAGCAGCACCAGCAGGAGTGCGGAAACGCACTGCTCCTCCCCCCTCTGCAACTCCTGCCGCCGACACTGAGGCCTGTTCTGGCAGCCAGTCCTCAGTGGCCTCCTCTGCTGTGTCTGCTGATTCCCGTGCCAGCAAAAGGCCACGCCAGAGCCTTTTGAGCGAGTCCTTCCAGGGGGGGGTTAGGGCTCTGCCTCCCAGCAGCCGTCGCGTGCGGCAGCTGAACGGCTTGCTGGCACGGGCCATGTGCTCCCAACTCCTGCCGTACACGCTCGTGCAGGAGGGGAGCGACATGCGGGCGCTGCTTGCTTGTGCAGCCCCAGACTGGCAGCTCCCCAGCAGACACTTCTTCGCCCGCAAGGCCATTCCTGCACTGCACCGCTTTGTGATGGCCAATGTGGAGCGAGGGCTGGAGCACGCGGTTGGTGAAAGGGTCCACGTCACCATGGACTCCTGGAGCAGCCGCTTCGGGACAGGCCGCTACCTGTCTTTCACTGTCCACTGGGTCAGCTTGGTGGAAGGGGGTGAGGATGGGAGAGCAGCAGCGGGCACAGCAGCAGCAACACAGCGGGTGGTGCCCCCCCGCAGGGTCAGGGGAACTGCAGCAGGTTCCTCCGATCCTCTGCCATCCTCCGGCACACCTGGCCAAACCCCCCGCCTCAGCAGCAGCGTGAAGGCCCGCCACTGCCAAGCGCTGCTGCACTTGGTCAGCCTTGGGAAGACCAAGCTGACGGCAACCCATGTGTTGGCCAAACTCCAGGAGCAGGAGAGGATTTGGCTGACCCCCAGAGGCCTCAGAGTCGGAGAGGTGGTGGCCGACAATGGGGCCAATCTGGTTGCCGCAATAGACAGGGGAAACCTGACCCACATCCCCTGTCTTGCCCACGTGCTGAACCTGGTGGTGCAAAAGTTCTTGCGCACCTACCAGGGGATGGGCGAACTGCTGGAAACGGCAAGGAACGTTGTGCGTCACTTCCGGCGCTCGGCTGCAGCCTGTGCGAGCCTGGAAGACGTGCAAAAGGAGCTGGAGCTGCCACGCCATCGGCTGATCCTTGACGTTCCGACTCGCTGGAACTCCACCCTGGCGATGTTGGAGCGTCTGGTTGAACAGAAGCACGCTGTCAACCAGTACCTTGCCCTGGCCACTGTTTCCGCCGCTCGGAGAAGGGACAAGACCAGCAACATCCCGTCCATCGTCCCCGATGATGACTGGAGGCACATGCAGCAGGTGTGCTTAGTGCTGGCTCTCTTTCTGCAGGCCACTAACATGGTGAGCAGGGACCATGCTATGGTCTGCGAGTGGGTGCCCCTGGTTTGTCTGCTGAACAGGGCCCTCGATGCTTTGCTGGAACAGGGAGCGGCAGCCTTGGACCAGCAGGAGCGGCAAGCAGCTGCACAGTCCACCTCTGAGGGGGAGGAGGAGGAGGACTTGGTGGAGGTCCCTGACCTTGCTGCTGATGAGGGGGATCAGCACAGCGCAGCTGAGTTGGTGCGGGGGTGGAGAGAGGATGAGGCGGCAGAGGAGGAGGATGAGGAGGACAGCACTGCCGTCGATGTGCCAGCAGACGTGGCCCGCCTCTTCCCAATGGCAGCGCACATGCTGGCGTGCCTGCGCAAGGACCCCAGGGTGATCCAGATGAAGCAGAGGGAGGACATCTGGATCAGCATGATGTTGGACCCACGCCTCAAGGGGAAGTTGAGCCAGTTCCTGCCGCCTGCAGGAGGAGACCAAGCGCAACAAATAAGGAGCTTGCAGCAGGCCCTTGTTGAGCGCTTGGAGGAAGCCTTCCCCCAGCCTTCCACCCCCACTGTCCAGCCAGCACAGAGGCAGCAGCAGGTGCCTGCATCCAGCAGCAAGCGCCCCACAGACCTGCTGTCTCTCAGCAACGAGCTCTACAGGACTGTAGAGGCTCCGGCAGCAGTGACTAGAGAGGAGGTGCATGCAGCAGCATCCTCCTCCGGTCACAGCCAGCGCCTGACCCGAATGGTGGCTGACTACATGGGGTCCTACAGCGAGCATGACAGCGATGCCCCTGTTGATCCCATGGAGTATTGGGTCAAGCGCCTGGAGATCTGGAGCGAGCTTGCGCAGTACGCCCTGGAAGTGCTGTCCTGCCCCCCTTCCAGCGTGCTGTGCGAGCGCTGCTTCAGTGCAGCTGGTGGCGTGGTCACCGAGAAACGCTCACGTCTGTCTCACAAGTCTGTGGACAGACTGATGTTTCTCAAGATGAACCAGGCGTGGGTGGAAGGCGAGTTCCTGGCCCCTGTTGTCGGCGAGAGGGGGACATGAACTGGCTAAGAACCATCGTTAATGTGCCTTACCACCCTTTACCACCTCCTGGCTCCTGCTCACTAAGCCAGCCTGGTTCAGTTTGACTATTACGTCGCCTGCAGCCACACATTTTACACCTACAGTGGGCTGCTGTGTACTGCCCTTCTGCTGTCGGTCTGTGTTTCCCACTGCCAGGGTACACAGAATTACATTCTGCTGCCACTCTGCCACCAGCTATTACGTCAAACAATAGCTATATATCTGTGTAATTGGTTGTACAAACAAAACCAAAAAACCATTAAAAAAAAAAAAAAAAGGTTTAATTTTTCTGAGGTGCCCGGGTTGAAAACTGTGTTGTCCCAGTTGTGTATTGGACACGATGTGGGCTGCACGACCGCTGTCTGGGACCTCCTGCCTGCTGTGTTTATTTACAGCCCTGTTATCACCGCTAGGTACCAGGGCTATTATGTCACGCTGCCTCCCTGCTGCCACACTCACACTACTCCTCCATTCCTCCTGCTGCTGCTGTCTGTCTGTGTTTCCCACTGCCAGGGTACACAGAATTACCTTCTGCTGCCACACTGCCACCAGCTATTACGTCAAACAATAGCTGCTCACATTACTCCTCCATTCCTCCTGCTGCTGCTGCTGTCGGTCTGTGTTTCCCACTGCCAGGGTACACAGAATTACATTCTGCTGCCACTCTGCCACCAGCTATTACGTCAAACAATAGCTATATATCTGTGTAAATGGTTGTACAAACAAAACCAAAAAAACATTAAAAAAAAAAAAGGTTTAATTTTTCTGAGGTGCCCGGGTTGAAAACTGTGTTGTCCCAGTTGTGTATTGGACACGATGTGGGCTGCACGACCGCTGTCTGGGACCTCCTGCCTGCTGTGTTTATTTACAGCCCTGTTATCACCGCTAGGTACCAGGGCTATTATGTCACGCTGCCTGCCTGCTGCCACACTCACACTACTCCTCCATTCCTCCTGCTGCTGCTGTCTGTCTGTGTTTCCCACTGCCAGGGTACACAGAATTACCTTCTGCTGCCACACTGCCACCAGCTATTACGTCAAACAATAGCTGCTCACATTACTCCTCCATTCCTCCTGCTGCTGCTGCTGTCGGTCTGTGTTTCCCACTGCCAGGGTACACAGAATTACATTCTGCTGCCACTCTGCCACCAGCTATTACGTCAAACAATAGCTATATATCTGTGTAATTGGTTGTACAAACAAAACCAAAAAACCATTAAAAAAAAAAAAAAAAGGTTTAATTTTTCTGAGGTGCCCGGGTTGAAAACTGTTTTGTCCCAGTTGTGTATTGGACACGATGTGGGCTGCACGACCGCTGTCTGGGACCTCCTGCCTGCTGTGTTTATTTACAGCCCTGTTATCACCGCTAGGTACCAGGGCTATTATGTCACGCTGCCTGCCTCATTGACTGCCTGCTGCCACACACTCATCCTCCTCCTCCTGCTGCTGAATTTACCTCCTGCTGTCTGTGTGTTTCCACTGCCAGGGAGCACATACAATGGCGCTTCAAACATGCGTGCGCCACCAGCTATTTGTTACGCTCAAAAATAGCTGCATTTCTTTAAAAAAAAAAAATTGAAAAGAGAAATAAGTGAAGAAGAAGACGATATAGAAGAAGATGAAGAAGAAGAAGGAGAAGAAGAAGAAGATGAAGGAGAAGAAGAAGAAGATGAAGAAGAAGAAAATGAAGAAGAAGAAGAAGAAGATGAAGAAGATGAAGAAGAAGAAGAAGAAGAAGAAGAAGAAGAAGAAGAAGAAGAAGAAGAAGAAGAAGAAGAAGAAGAAGAAGAAGATGAAGAAGAAGATGAAGAAGATGAAGAAGAAGAAGAAAAAGGAGAAGAAGATGAAGATGAAGAAGAAGAAGATGAAGAAGAAGATGAAGAAGATGAAGATGAAGAAGAAGAAGAAGATGAAGAAGATGAAAAAGAAGAAGATGAAGAAGAAGAAGAAGAAGATGAAGAAGATGATGATGATGAAGAAGAAGATGAAGAAGATGAAGAAGAAGAAGATGAAGAAGAAGAAGAAGAAGACAATATAGAAGAATAAGAAGATATAGAAGAAGATATAGAAGAAGAAGATATAGAAGAAGAAGATATAGAAGAAGAAGAAGATAGAAGATAAAGAAGAAGAAGAAGTATATACAGTACTGAACAAAATTCTGGACACAACTTCTCTTTTCACCTTTTTTTTTTAAAGGAACATCCCCACATAATCACTTGCTGTTGTTACTTGGAAAAAAAGATGTTTCTTGCATCATTCACCCTTAAAACAAGTGTTGGAAGCTATTTAAAGAGACTCTGTAACATTCAAAAGATCCCCTGGGGGGTACTCACCTCGGGTGGGGGAAGCCTCCGGATCCTAATGAGGCTTCCCACGCCGTCCTCTGTCCCACGGGGGTCTCTCCGCAGCCCTCCGAACAGCCGGCGACTGTGCCGACTGTCATTTCAATATTTACCTTTGCTGGCTCCAGCGGGGGCGCTGTGGCGGCTTTCCATTCCGAACTACACGGAA
This sequence comes from Hyperolius riggenbachi, assembly GCF_040937935.1. Taxonomy (NCBI): domain Eukaryota; kingdom Metazoa; phylum Chordata; class Amphibia; order Anura; family Hyperoliidae; genus Hyperolius; species Hyperolius riggenbachi. Next base: position 552,255,063 of record NC_090646.1, read on the forward strand.
ATACCCGATCTCATTCGGGTCCGCTCTACTGCGCTGGCGCAGGAAACTTGCGCCTGCGCAGTAGAGCGGACCCGACGGCGATCGGGTATTTCCGTGTAGTTCGGAGCCGACAGCCGTCAGAGCGCCTGCGCAGGAGCCAGGAAGGTAAATATTGACGTCACCGCTGCCCGGACTCCACGGAGGGCTGCAGCGAGACCCCTGACGGATGGAGGACGGCGTGGGAAGCCTCATTAGGATCCGGAGGCTTCCCCCACCCGAGGTGAGTACCCCCCAGGGGATCTTTTTATGTTACAGTTCCTCTTTAAGGCCAATTCGAATAGTCAGCTCGAATAATGAGCTCGAATACTGACTCGAATAGTGAGCTCGAAGTCCGAGGTCGAATCGAATAGTAAAAATTATTCGACTCGAATATTCGACTGACCTCGAATAATTTACTATTCGAATTCGACCAAACTCGAATTTTAAAAAGGGGTATTTGAGCACCACTGTTCCTTTACTGCCTATGATCACCTGGTCAGCAGGTGCATTACTCAAAGTACTACTGTTATACCAAACACTCACATACCTATAGGTGTCCAGAGGTTAGCAATATATCTGTATTATCGGTGATTCTGCAGATCATCAATAATCGGGTATATATCTGCATTCTTGGTGATACTGCAGATCACCAATAATCAGGTTCTCTCTGCGTGCTGACACCAATCTTTACATACAGCTTATCACAGTTAAAATGTTACCACATATGTTTTGCTAAAACTGTCCCAAATTTGATAATAATTTAGAAAATTACTTTTTTATGTTGGATTGAGTTTGTCTCTACCTTTTTTGTGTGATGTGGGTCTAAGCTTTAAGACACACCGAAATGTATTCTACAACTTGTCATGGTTAAAATGGTACCACATGTGCCTCATTTAATGACAAACTGGTGGTGCACTCTCCACAAATACACTGGACAAATACTGTATATCCATCCAGTGTCATCAAGTGGTTAACCACTTCAGCCTTCAGTGTTGTTTCACCTTATGCATCCGAGCAATTATCACCTCCCATTCATTGGCCGATAACTTTATCACTACTTATCACAATGAAATTACATATATCTTGTTTGTTCCGCCACCATTTAAGCTTTTTTTGGGTGGTACATTTTGCTAAGAATTATTTTAGTATAAATCCATTTTAACAGGAATATTAAAGGGAACCTGAACTTAGTAAAATTATTTAAAATAAACGCATGATGAAGCTGCAACATACTAACCTCACCGTCAGTTCCTCTCAGAAGCTCACCATTTTCTTCATACAGTGTTCTCTTCCAGTTCTGGCAATATTTTGTCAGAACTGAAATATACCAGTTGCTGTCAGTTATATATCAGCAGCTGTCAGTTACAACTGAATGTGCAAGGTAATGTCCATGTTTCTCTATGACTGTAATGATTGGTGTCAGCACGCAGAGAGAATCTGATTCTTGGTGATCTGCAGTATCACCAAGAATACAGATATATACCTGATTATTGATGATCTACAGAATCACCGATAATACAGATATATTGCTAACCTCTGGACACCTGAAGCGTGTAAGTGTTTGGTGTAACAGTAGTAATTGGACCACTGGGGTAGCAGGTGGTCCAATGAGTAGAGACAGACTCTACTGCAGTCAAGGACTCCAGGAGAAGGAGACCCTGACTGATTTTGCAGCAATGCCCCCTCTGAGGAGCAGGGGGGCCCTGCAGGAAGGCTGAGCACCCAAGGGGTGGGTGACAGCCAGAAAGCTCGAGCAGGCCGGGTCGGCAACACACAGACAGATAAAGTACAAAGACAGGAAGCTTATTCGGTATCCAAGGCAAGCAGGGTTTGGCAACAGGTAATCAGAAATGCAAGGTACCGAATCAGAAAGCAGAGGGAAAGTCAGGAAAGCAATAAGTCATAACAGATATCAAACAATGCCTAGTCTGGGTGTGAGGTCCGTGGTCTCTAAACCCTGGAACTAGTCTGATGTATAACAGAATGATAACACTAGTTCCCTAGTCTGGGTGTGAAGTCCGTGGTCTCTACACGCTGGAACTAGTCTGATGTATAACAGAATGATAACACAAGTTCCCTAGTCTGGGTGTGAGGTCCGTGGTCTCTACACCCTGGAACTAGTCTGATGTATAACAGAATGATAACACAGGTTCCCTAGTCTGGGTGTGAGGTCCGTGGTCTCTACACCCTGGAACTGGTCTAAGGAATAACACAGATGATACACAGTATTCCTAGTCTGGGGTGTGAGGTCCGTGGTCTCCACACCCTGGAACTGGTCTAAAGAATAACACAGATGATACACAGTAAACTGGTTAAGTGTGGATTCCCAGGTCCACCTGGCTCCACCACACTGAAGGATCTGACTAAGGTCTGAGTGCTAACACATAGGTATTCGCAACGCCAGACAACCAGCAACTGAACAGCAAGAGATATATATAGTAAAGCGCTCCACAGCGCCGCCCAGTTCCCATTAACCAATCACCTGCTGAGCTGGGATCAGCTGACCGCCTCGATCAGCTGACCCTTCTCCTATTGGCACAAAGAGCCTGTCTTGCGGCGCGCGCGCGCGTAGCTCTCCATCTGTGTGCACTACTAGGTCCAGACAAACCAGAAGCATGTTGCTGCGGGGAAATCGCCGCTCTGTGCGCGGATTCCGCCGCATCATTGTCAGAACGGTTTCTCCGCAATCCGTCACAATGACCAAGTTGGTGATATTATAGTTTAACAGTGTGCTGACCAGGAAGCTGTTATGGTTTAATGGCCATTTTCAAAATGGAGGACGGAGAATCCCATTGATCACAGTGGATAAACAGGATGCAGGAGAGGAGAAAGGGATTGAGGAGTAGAGTACACAGGATGTAAGTATGACCTGTGTATGATTATTTTCACTTTTATTTTTCAGTTCAGGTTCTCTTTAAGAAAACAATTTAAAAAATTCATTGTTTCTCAGTTTTCGGCCATTATAGTTTTAAAATAATACGTGCTACTGTAATTAAAACACGTATTTTATTTGCCCATTTGTTACCTCATTTAAATTATGTCCCTATCACAATGTATGGAGCCGATATTTTATTTGGAAATAAAGGTGCATGTTTCAGTTTTGCGTCCATCACTTATTACAAGCCCATAATTTAAAAAATAACAGTAATAATCCTTTTTGACATACATATTAAAAAAAAGTTCAGTCTCTAAGGTAACTATTTATGTTTTTTTTAATTGTTTATTTTTTACTTTTATATTTTTTACAAAAAACATTTTTGTGTAACTATTGGTGAGTGTGGGAGGTAAGGGGTTAATTTTAAAGGTAAATAAATGCATTTACTGGAAATTTTTATTTCCAGATGTAATTTTACTATTTGGCCACAAGATGTCCTTGCATCTCACTTCTGTATGCATAGTATTACTACACAATACGGAAGTAGTGAGCGGACATGAGAGCATGGGCTTTGTGAAAGACGGAGCCATCTCGTAGACGGCATTGGTCTTTCATACGAGGACTTAGATCAATGAATGGGAACTGCATTTCCATTCATTGATCTCCGGGCTAATGGGCGGCGGTGGGAGCGTGTGCGGGAGCGCGCACCATCATGTACGGGGGCGATCGGCAGCAGGGGAAGCATTTTGGATGTAGCAGCTATGTCTAAAATGCTTAAGTAGTTAAATAGGAGCTTTAAAGGGAATCTGAAGAGAGGAAACTCACTTCAGGCTTGACATTTTCTTACAGGGGCACTATGGCGAAACATTGTAAAATTTTAAATATGTGCAAACATATACAAATAAGAAGTACATTTTTTTCAGAGGAAAATGAGCCATAAATTACTTTTGTCCTATGTTGTTGTCACTTACAGTAGGTAGTAGAATTCTGTCAGAAGTGACAGGTTTTGGACTAGTCCATCTCTTCATAGGGGATTATTAGGGATTTATTTATTTTCAAAAGCACTTAGTAAATGGCAGTTGCTCTGTCCAACTGCCAAAAAAACTGTGTAGTAAACAGGGAAGCTGGCCAGCTGATGCTTTAACCACTTTACCCCCACCCGTACGAATTTCTCCGTCCCTTTTTCCATCCTTTTACCACCAGGGTTGGAGAAATCCGTACTTCCCGTGCTCCCAGCCTCTTTGTACTTCCTGCAGAAGGATGCTTGCAGGTCGCATAAACAAAATGTTACTGTGGCCACCTTGTGGCCAAATAGTAAAACTACACCCTAAAGCATTTTTCACATGCAAATACATTACTTATACACAAAAAAATTAACTCATTACCTCCCACACTCCCCAAATTTTTTTTTTTGTAATTAAAACATTTACAATTAAAAAAAATACATAAATAGTTACCTTAGGGACTGAACTTTTTAAATATTTATGTCAGGAGGTTACAACACTGTTACTTTATAAACTATGGGCTTGTAATTAGGGATGGACGCAAAACTGAAAAAATAATTCTTGGCATAATGTCCCACCTAAAGAAAGCCTAATTGGTGGCGGAAAAAACAAGATATAGTACATTTCATTGTGATAAGTAATGATAAAGTTATAGACGAATGAATGGAAGGAGTGCTGAAAGGTGAAAATTGCTCTGGTGCTCGAAGGGGTAAAACCCCTCAGTGGTGAAGTGGTTAAATCCTTTTAGGGAATATCTTTATAAAGAATAAAATCCTTGCTAAGAATCCCCTATAAAGAGATGGACTAGTCTAAAACCTGTTGCTTCTGTCAGATTTCTACTGCCTACTGTAAGTGACAGCAACATAGGAGAAAAGTAATTCATGACTCATTTTACTCTTGAAGAAACGTACTTATTTGTCAATGTTTCCACGTATTTTAAATTTTAAAATTTTTCGCCATTGTGCCCCTTTAAGTAGAGGAAAGACTCTGGATACCATAGTAACCTGTACATACTCATGAAATACATAGAAAATATAAAGGCTGTATGTGCCAGTTGTTGTTAAAAAGAAACAGAAGGATTTACAGAGTTATATCAGCAAGAGCAAGTGTAGTATGGTTCAGTGTTAGTCGTGGAGCAGATGTGCAAACATCAAACCAACAAATGTTGATTCAGCTAATACTCTCAGTAACTAACTGTACGTAGTTTATTACAAGCTTTCAAAACTTTTCATCTTCAGGCATGATACAGAACTAGCAGGGGTCTAGTCCTGGAAAAAGAAGTGAGTGAACCTACCCGGAGAATTTCTGCGCCGCGTGCCAAAAAAATGGGCGTGGTCAAGCACACCATGGGCGTGGTCATGGGTGGGGCCAAATATACATGACCTTAGCAGTGATGTAAAAGGTCTGCCGAGGAAGTTTGAGCTCTGCCGTAGTGTATCCCCCAAAAATAGATGTAATCTAACAGCATTTCACCAAAAAGACACATAATCTGGTAGAAGTTCCTCCAAAATACAGATAATATGGAAGTGGTTCCCCCAAAATAGACAATGTGGCAGCAGCAGTTCCACCAACATACACATAATTTGGAAGCAGTTCCCCAAAATACGCGAAACCTGGCAGCGGATCACCCAAAATACACGTAACACCCAAAGGACATATAATCTGGCAGTAGTGGTCCCCCAAACATACACAATCTGGCAGCAGTTCCCCAAAATACATGTAATCTGCCAGCAGCCGTTCCCCTAACATACACATAATCTGGCAGCTGTTCCCCAAAATACATAACAGCGGTTCCACAAACATGCAGATAATCTGACACCAGTTCCCCCAAAATAGGTAGCCAGGTCTATAGGTGTCCCCAGTATAAGTAGCCATGAGTATAGTAGTCCCCGGTATATGTAGCCAGAGGTATAGTTGCCTAGTATATGTAGCCAGGGGCAGAGCCGAGGCATAGGCTGGAGAGGCTCCAGCCTCAGGGCGCAGTGTAGGAGGGGGCGCACAATTCATTCAGCTGTCATTCCTAATTGTGTATGAAGCAGAAAGAAATAAGAAAAGGGGATACATAGCAGTGACTGCAAGCCAGATAACTAGATATTAAGGTGTTGGGGAGGTTGTGGGCCCTGTGGCCCTCTTAGTCTAATAGCAATCAGTGTGTGACAGCTGGGGTGGGAGGGATGGAGGGGCGCACTTTGGTGTCTCAGCCTTGGGTGCTGGAGGACCTTGTCCCTGCTCTGGCCAGGGGTATATGTGCCCAGTATATGTAGCCAGTGGGATATGTCCCCAGTATATGTAGTCAGGGGTATATATGCCCAGTATATGTAGGCAGGGGTATATGTGCCCAGTATATGTCGCCAGGGGTATATATGCCCAGTACATGTAGCCAGGGGTATATATGCCCAGTATATGTTGCCAGGGGTATATATGCCCAGTATATGTAGCCAGGGGTATATGTGCCCAGTATATGTAGGCAGGGGTATATGTCCCCAGTATATGTAGGCAGGTGTATATGTCCCCAGTATATGTAGGCAGGTGTATATGTCCCCAGTATATGTAGGCAGGTGTATATGTCCCCAGTATATGTAGGCAGGTGTATATGTCCCAAGTATATGTAGCCAGGTGTATATGTCCCCAGTATATGTAGCCAGGTGTATATGTCCCCAGTATATGTAGGCAGGTGTATATGTCCCCAGTATATGTAGCCAGGTGTATATGTCCCCAGTATATGTAGGCAGGGGTATATGTCCCCAGTATATGTAGGCAGGTGTATATGTCCCCAGTATATGTAGGCAGGTGTATATGTCCCCAGTATATGTAGGCAGGTGTATATGTCCCAAGTATATGTAGGCAGGTGTAAATGTCCCCAGTATATGTAGCCAGGTGTATATGTCCCCAGTATATGTAGGCAGGTGTATATGTCCCCAGTATATGTAGCCAGGTGTATATGTCCCCAGTATATGTAGGCAGGGGTATATGTGCCCAGGTTACCCAGGTGTGCCCCCAGCCCCCCACCCGGAGGGAGCAGAGAAGGCGAGCTATGGGGACAGTGGGGATGGGCGGACATCTCCCCCCATCCCTCACCTTTGTGCTCCCCTTCCTGCCTCTCCCCTCCAGCGTTGTTAAGTGTCGGGCCCGGAGGCGAAAGTGGGCGGAGACTTACCTCGTTCCAGACGCAAGGGACGCTCCACTCTGTGTGCGGCTAGTCTGGTCTTCTAACCGCACACAGAGCGGAGCGTCCCTTGCGGCTGGAAGAAGGCGGAAAGTCTCCGCCCACTTTCGCCGCCGTGCCCGACACTTAACAACGCTGGAGGGGAGAGGCAGGAAGGGGAGCACAAAGGTGAGGGATGGGGGGGGGAGATGTCCGCCCATCCCCACTGTCCCCATAGCTCGCCTTCTCTGCTCTGCTCCCTCCACACAAGCCAGGGTGAACGGCGTTCACTCTGAAGAAAAAGTGGGTGAACGCCGTTCACCCGCGTCCACGCAGGACTCGACCCCTGAGAACTAGATTAGAATGTTAGTTTTGTAGGCACCAATAACAAATTGATAGGTTGTGTACAGAAACGAGGATGATTTGCTAAATAATTCAATAGAAGATAAGCAAATTATTAACAAGCCAGATACAACTCATCAGCCCAAATGTATCGAACACATACAACAAACCCTTTCTATAATTGTTAGGAGGGGTGTGCAGCCACTAGGGATGGTCAGAAATGCTGATTTCCGATTCCGTGGTACATCCGTGGTTATTTCCGCCAATGCCAATTTCCAATCTGAAATGTGGACATTTCAATTCCGCTGAATCCGAATGAGCATCCCTAGTAGCCACTCCATAAAACTGTTATGCTGTTTATGCACAGCCTGGCACATTAACCTTCCTGGCGGTAACCGCGCAGGAGGATTTCTCAGGCCCTGCTGGGCCGATTTGCATAATTTTATTTTTGCTACACGCAGCTAGCACTGTGCACACCGATCGCCACCGTTCCGCAAAGATTCGCCGCTACCTGCAGCGCCGCCCCCCCCAGTCCCCATGCGCTGCCTGGCCAATCAGTGCCAGGCAGCGCTGAGGGGTGGATCGGGACTCCCTTTGACGTCACGACGTCGATGACGTCGGTGACGTCATCCCGCCCGTCGCCATGGCTAGAGTTTTGGTGTAAAGAGTTCTTTTTTTTTTAATGCTTTTTAACCAATACGCACAGGGAGCGTGGAGATTGGGGAGGTATCTTATTTCCCTCATTGAAATTGTGCTCTAAAGACAGGCAGAGAATACAGACATAGTCATAAATCTTTTATGTTTTATGATTTATAGTATCTATATATACACACATAAAAAAGAAAGAGAAATGCGCTTCCTGAGAATGTAATTAGAAGGAAGCATTGTCTTCTTCTAATGCTACATATAATGAACAAAGTTAAAAATAAAAGAGTCTTTTGCTTTACATCTTGCTCATTGAGGAATAGCGTTCCTCTTTTCCCTTTTTTCTTTAATTTGATGATTCAATAGAGGATTATGTTTCTTGTAAGTAAATGACATTTGAAATCACCGCATTCCTTGTGATCTTCATTTAGAAGGCCCTTGGAAGTCACAGAGGAATTCATCAAACAGTTTAATGCTGCAGAAGAGCTGGAGGATCAAGAGCATATGCTTGACTCTGCCAGGAAAATACTTCATGGATGCAAGGTAACAAAAGTTTAAGATGTTTTTAAGTGGAAGCTGTGCAAAAGTATGCTCATTCTATTATCCGGCATATTTTGTGACTCATCTTCATCCTATAAAGAAAATGCAAATAATGCTTAGTTAATTAGAAGCTTGCAATCAAGAATAAGTGGTTGCACTTAGCATCCTGGGGGGAAAAAATAAACAGGATACCTGGGTTGAGTCCTGTTTATTTCCTGCTTTCCTGTGACATTGACTATAGCTGGCACACGCTGATCAGTTGGAATGACCGATTTCACACAGCTTTGTCCATTTTGATGGAATTTGCTTAAAATATTTTCCTTTCCGCTAAAGTGATCGATCTCAAGAGAAAAATAGTTTGCAGAAAAGCAGACACACTATTAAAGCTGAAGCCGTCTTGTTAAAACTTTTCTATAAACACGTATCAGTCCTGAACTAATGTTTTTACACTTTAATGTTTTTAAAATACATATTTCTGTTTCAATAAATGTATATTGATACTACAAGAAAAGAGCAGACAAGTGCAAACAATTTGTGCAATAGCTTGTAGCTAAAGATTGGTAAATTGTACATAACAAACTATATATATATATAGATAGATACAGTGGTTTGCAAAATTATTCAGCCCCCTTGAAGGTTTCCACATTTTGTCATATTACTGCCACAAACATGAATCAATTGTATTGGAATTCCATGTGAAAGACCAATACAAAGTGGTGTACACGTGAGAAGTGGAACGAAAATCATACATGATTCCAAACATTTTTTACAAATAAATAACTGCAAAGTGGGGCGTGCGTAATTATTCAGCCCCCTTTGGTCTGAGTGCAGTCAGTTGCGCAATAGACTTCAATGGGGAGGCGAACTTTGAAAAATAGAAAAAAATATGCTGGCCAGAAAAGTGATGGAAAACATGTTTCAAGGGGTCTAACACCTGGATCCCCAGTTGGCGTAGTGGGATAGACACCAAAAGTCCTGGGGAAAAATCTGGATTTGACGCAAAGCAGCGTTTTAAGGGCAGAAATCACATTGAATGCTAAATTGCAGGCCTAAAGTGCTTTTAACCTTCCTGGCGGTAAGCCCGAGCTGAGCTCGGGCTATGCCGCGCAGGAAGATATCTCAGCCCCTGGTGGAGCGATTTGCTCCATTTAAAATGCTGTACGCGCAGCTAGCACTTTGCTAGCCGCGCGTACAGCTTGATCGCCGCCGCTCTGCGGCGATCGCCCGTACGCAGCGGCGCAAGAGGGCCCCCCCCCGCCAGAGCCCTGCGCTGCCCGGACCAATGAGTTCCGGGCAGCGCTATGGGCTGGATCGGAGGTGTCTGACGTCAGGACGTCGGCTGACGTCCATGACGTCATTCCGATCGTCGCCATGGCGGCAGGAGAAGCCAAACAGGGGAGCGCGTTATATACGCGTTCCCCTGTTTGCTATTGATGCCGGCGACGATCGCACTAGAGGGACACATGCGCCCTCTAGTGGTGTTTCATGTAGCTACCACTCTGGTAGCTTTACATGAAACACAAAAAAATTTTTTTTAAAAAAAAGGATTTTTGCCATTTTGTCAAAAAAAATTAACCGCCAGGAGGGTTAAACATCTTGCATGTGTATGCATCAAGCAGGGAGTGTAATTAGAGTACTGCTTCACACTGACACACCAAACTCACTGTGTAATGCACCGCAAACAGCTGTTTGCGTAGTGACGGCCGTGCTGGACTGGTGCGCAACATGGCCAGAGTGCAGGCCATGGCAGTTTTCCAGCCCATATGGTTGCCGGGCTGTGGTAGCTCAATGATAGAACAGTGACTGTCCAGCTGATCAAATTTGGTCTGTCCACAATGAAGCAACGACCTTATTATCTTCTTGTATGTAGGTAGGCATAGGTAGGAGTCCCAGTATAGGTAGGTAGGCATAGGTAGGAGTCCCAGTATAGGTAGGTAGGCATAGGTAGGAGTCCCAGTATATGTAGGTAGGCATAGGTAGGTGCCTCAGTAGTTAGCTAGGCATAGGTCGGAGACCCAGTATAGGTAGGTAGGCATAGGTAGGTGCCTCAGTAGTTAGCTAGGCATAGGTAGGAGTCCCAGTATAGGTAGGTAGGCATAGGTAGGAGTCCCAGTATAGGTAGGTAGGCATAGGTAGGAGTCCCAGTATAGGTCGGTAGGCATAGGTAGGTGCCTCAGTAGTTAGCTAGGCATAGGTAGGAGACCCAGTATAGGTAGGTAGGCATAGGTAGGTGCCTTAGTAGTTAGCTAGGCATAGGTAGGAGACCCAGTATAGGTAGGTAGGCATAGGTAGGTATCTCAGTAGTTAGCTAGGCATAGGTAGGAGACCCAGTATAGGTAGGTAGGCATAGGTAGGAGTCCCAGTATAGGTAGGTAGGCATAGGTAGGTCCCCTAGTATAGGTAGGTAGGTGTCCCTGTATAGGTAAGTAGGTGCCCCAGTAGTTAGGTAGGTGTCCCAGTATAGATAGTTAGGCAGGGCCTGGCTGGCACAGTAAAAACAATTACCAAGGTCCAGCTGCAACAGATAGGGCTGTATAATGTCAGTGTCAGTGAGCAACACACACACAAAAAAAAAACCACATCAGGAGAACATTAGCGCTCAAAAGAGCTGTTGAGGGGTGCTATTTTAGCAATAACAATCAGCCAGGAGCAAGCCAAGAGCCTAACTAATCTTTCCCTAGGAAAAAAAAAAAATCTGCAGCAGCTCTCCCTAGTCTGTCTATCTGCAGCAGGCACACGAGTGAGTGTCATAGCCAGCGAGCCTGCCTTATATAAGAGGGGGGGGGGGCTCCAAGGCTTAGTGTAGCCTGAATGGCTACAATGTGCCTGCTGACTGTGATGCAGAGTGTCAAAGTTGACCCTCATAGTGCATTATGGGGCGAATCGAACTTCCGCAAAAGTTCACCTGGTCCAGGCGAACGCGAACCACCAAAGTTCGCCTGGAACCGTTCGCCGGCGAACCGTTCGCTACATCTCTAGTAGCAAGAAGAAAGACATTATTAACAGAAAAGCATAAGAAGTCCCGTTTTCAGTTTGCCACAAGCCATGTGGAGGACACAGCAAACATGTGGAAGAAGGTGCTCTGGTCAGATGAGACCAAAATGGAACTTTTTGGCCAAAATGCAAAACGCTATATGTGGCAGAAAACTGACACTGCACATCACTCTGGACACACCATCCCCACTGTCAAATATGGTGGTGGCAGCATCATGCTCTGGGGGTGCTTCTCTTCAGTAGGGACAGGGAAGCTGGTCAGAGTTGATGGGAAAATGAATAGAAACAAATGCAGGGCAATCTTGTAAAAAAACCTCTTGGAGTCTGCAAAAGACTTGAGACTGGGGTGGAGGTTCACCTTCCAGCAGGACAACGGCCCTAAACATAAAGCCAGGGCAACAATGGAATGGTTTAAAACAAAACATATCTATGTGTTAGAATGGCCCAGTCAAAGTCCAGATCTAAATCCAATCAAGAATCTGTGGCAAGATCTGAAAACTGCTGTTCACAAACGCTGTCCATCTAATCTGAGCTGGAACTGTTTTTCAAAGAAGAATGGGCAAGGATTTCAGTCTCTAGATATGCAAAGCTGGTAGAGACATACCCTAAAAGACTGGCAGCTGTAATTGCTGCAAAAGGTGGTTCTACAAAGTATTGACTCAGGGGGCTGAATAATTACGCACACCCCACTTTGCAGTTATTATTATTTTTTATTAAATGTTTGGAATCATGTATGATTTTCGTTCCACTTATCACGTGTACACCACTTCGTATTGGTCTTTCATGTGGAATTCCAATAAATTTGATTCATGTTTGTGGCAGTAATATGACAAAATGTGGAAAACTTCAAGGGGGCCAAATACTTTTACAAGCCACTGTAGATAGATAGATAGATAGATAGATAGATAGATAGATAGATAGATAGATAGATAGATAGATAGATAGAGCATCAATAGATACCGGTAAATATATAGATGGATCGATACAGCATATATGCAGAATATATATACATATACACTGCTGGTGGAATAATGGAAGTCCATGAAAGTCAATGCTGCCACCAGCAGGCAGAAAGTGGCAGAGCACCATTCTTAACAAGGCCTAAGAAAGGCTGTAAGGAAGCGTAATACCCACATTATATTTGATATCAGCTTTGTTCTTTATCTTACCACCTTTCCATGTGGCCTACAATATGTATGGTGCACAACACAACAAATAGGAACTAGATTGGATCAACACCAAAGAAATATCCTAAAAGGCTTTGCTAAATAGGGATTCTCCCGTCATTTCAAATTGTGCAACATTCAAGATCATTTATGCCCAATAGAGCATGCTCCAGAGCATGTAACCAACAGACTTGAGGTACTCAGGTCCAGGGAGATGTTCTTTGATCTTCAGGCTGAGGACTGTCCAGCCTGAGGGCCTCAACATCTGTCTGGAACATAATTATGAACTAGATTCTTACATGAGATGCGTCATGATGGGCCTGATTATCTCCATACCCTTCCAATCCTATCCCCCACCACCCACCCAGCTCAACACAATCTGATAATTTTGTCCCAGGCAATGCCAGTCTTATGAATTCACTTCTGAGTAAAGTGGAAGTTTGATTATTAACCCTTCCAGTAACTTTAAACATTCATATACAGTATTTTATTCCTATTAGTGCTATGCTGTGTTTAATGTTTTAGACCACAGATGAAATTTGTGTTTCATAGTTTATGCGATTGCCATATATTATGGATGTGTTTCTAAAATGGGATTTGAAAACTGTTGCTTGCAAACAAACTGTGACCATTTAAGTAGAATACAGTCCACAAAAAGTACAGTTTTGAGCTGTTAAATCCCAGTTTTAGCCATTGTAAAAGAAAGTCCATTTGACAATCTATTTTTAATAAGCCGCTTAGTTACAGCAGAAAGCATGGGGCACACAATGGACTTCAGTATTGTGCAGCATAGATTCAGAGAAAAGACTTGTGGATAATAGAAGCATAATGGAAATGGACACAAAAGGCAAAATTTAGCACTGCTTTACCGATGTGAAAACACCGTGCGTGATAATTATGTGTGCACAAATGGACATTTACCACCTCCTAAAAAATCAGTCTCCTAGTGCCTTCACCACAAATGGTTGTCTACATGGGCTCATTGTTACTAGCAATAATACCTCAGTGAGAACAATGCAAGCACGATTGTATACTTACGGCCAGTTTTCCTTCTGTACATTAGTCTATTCTGAGCATTCCTGTGTGTAAGCTGTGCTTCTGCTTATTCTGTTATTTGAGAAAAAATACTTTCTATTACAATGTTTTTATAAAACTAGATAAGTTCACTTTCAATAAAACATTGATGATACTTGAAAACATTTGGGATCCCTGGCTTAAAGAGACACTGTAAAGTAAAGAAAAACCCTCTGGGGGATACTTACCTCGGGAGGGGGAAGCCTTAGGGTCCCAATGAGCCCTCCTTGTAGCTTTAGGGAATCCAGCGCTGGCTCCCCCGAATCCTCCCCTGACAAGCTTGACAAGGCTTGATATATTTACCTCTCCGGGATCCTGCGCAGGCACAGTAGCAGTTCTTTGTTCAGGCTAAGCAGAAAAGCGGATTAAACGGGTTCGGCTATTTCTGCCTTAACCGGAATGAAGAGCGGCTAATGTAGCAGGATCGCGGTAGGTAAACCGTGTTTACCTTGCCGCACTTCGGGGGACCCTGGCACTTGCACGGAGGGACGGAGTCGGACGGGGAAGCCTTGTTAGGATCCAGAGGCTTCCACCTCCCAAGGTAAGTAAGTATCCCCCAGAGGGATTTTTTTATTATTACAGGTTTTCTTTTAGCTGGAGCACCCCTCATTGGAGGACGCTTTGATAACAAGGCTATGATATACTTTGTCTCTTCTTTCCTTACTTTTTCCTCTTTCCTACTTCCTTTCTCTTATCTTTTTGCTCTACCAAGAGATTCGACCCACCTTCTCCTAGGTGTTCTGCCTATATTCAGAACACAAAGTCCCATAACCCACTAGTCCCTTTCCTGCTGGACTAGTTCCCCTACTTAAAGTGAACCTCCAGACTAAAAATCTACTCAGCGGCACTGAAAAGACTTTGTGTTTATTTAACAGTTTCACAGCATCAGAACTTTGTTTTTCTTGCCCAAGCCTCATTTTTAGCTGCACAGAAGCTAAGCTCCCCCCTATCAAAGAAATCTGCCCGGGCATTTTTCCCCTGATGCTGCGCAAAGCATGATGGGATTTCTGATGTTGTTGTTCTCAATGCCTAGTGTGCGCAGCTGGAAGGGGTGATCAGGACACAGGACAGTTGGAATTGTGTCTCAGGCTCCCTGTCACCTCCTTTCAACCAAAAAGATGGCTGCCCCCATGAAATCACAAACATTTGCCTGTTCTTTTAAAACAGGGTGGGTATATTACCTATCTATTTTAATTTACATAACTAATGTAACTTAATAGCAATATGTTTGTTTAGGCTGAAGTTCCTCTTTAATCTAATATATGCTCCAGAAAGTGGGTTGATGTCCCCTGGAGCACAAATTAAGCCCACATTGGCAAAACTGTACCAAGAAATGTTTATGTTAATACGTGTTACATTGTTATCATTTGTGATTAATGTATATGATATTTAATTATGACATTCTTCATGTTTCTCATGTTATATTGTTGTAAAACAATACAATTTTTGAAACACAAAACATTGATGATGCATACACCAATCAGCAACAACATTAATACCGGTAACAGATGAAGACAATAACATAGATTATCTTGTTGTTATTGTTTTGAAGGCATTGTGGTGAAAGCAAGAAAGATGGAAAAACATTAGTTTCTGAGTGACTTTGGAAAGAGCCAAATTTTGATTGCTAAACAATAAATGTGCAACAAATGGTAGTTCACTCAATATAAGGAGCACCTGAAGCTGGGCAAAAGCAGAGAGCAAAATTTTAACCTCTTGAGGACTGCAGGGCTAAACCCCCCTAGTGACCAGGCCATTTTTAGCAAAATAGGCCACTGCAGCTTTAAGACCAAGCTGCAGGACCGCACAACACAGCACACAAGTAACCCCCCCCCCCCTTTTCTCCCCACCAACAGAGCTCTCTGTTGGTGTGGTCTGATCACTCCCCCATGTTTATTTTTTTTAAAATAAATATTAGAGTTGTTGTTGTTTTTTTTAAACCCCTGTTACTTTAAAAACCCTCCCTCCCTCCCCCAGCCAGCCAGCCAGCCAATCATGGCGATCAGCTCTCATAGGCTTCACCCTATGAGAGCCGATCGCTCTCTTGTTCCCCAGGGGGACAGCCGTGTCACACGGCTGTCCCCAGTGCAGCGCTGCTGCTGATCGCGCTGCACCATGTAAATAGACGGCGATCATGCCATCTAACAGTTTCCCGAGCAGCAATAGCCGTTCGGAGACTAAAGGCGGGGCGGAGCTCCGCCCCCCAAGCAGAAGATGCGCGCGCAGCCTGTCGGCAAGAGGTTAAGTCACCTCAGCTTAAATTCACAGATAGCCAATGCATGTACACAACACCCAAAAAAAGGACAAATTGTTGGTTCCACATATCACAGACATGTGGGTAAGCCTCTCAGCCATCGGCAAGGCCAATGTCATAGAGAATTTCCTAAGCTAACGGTGGATGCACCCTACACATAGTATTATTATTATTATTGATTTATAAAGTGCTAAAATATTCCGTGGTGCTGTACAGAGTAAGAAACAAACATGGGGTACATAATAATACAGACATTAGTATACTCAAAATATAGACACTGGTGTTACTTAATACAGAATTGGTAGGCATAGTAATTACAGTGCAAAATGTAGCATGATGAACAGAATGTATGGCTAATTCCAAGACACATAAGGGCGAGATAGCCCTGCGAGCTTACAATGTAAAGTGTATTCACAATTGTACAGATATCTGTTTGTATTAAATGCCGGAGAGCAGACTTACCTGAGATATGTGGAACCAACAATCTAGTTTTTTTAGGTATTATGTGGATCCATTGGCTATATACTAATTTTGCAAATAAAAATCTAACTAAACTTGTAAACCCAAGCAACAGTATACAGATTCATACTTCCCAGAATGATAATTTCTCTGGCTGTAAAATTGGCTTAGGTCTTCACAAATCAGGGGGCACATTTTCCAGCACTGTCTCAGGGCTTTCTCCACTGATCCATTCATTACCCGGGGTAGGAGAGTGCATATCTGTGGGAATGCACTGGTGAGAGTGCAGGGGATGCCATGTTTTCCTGTATTCACTGATTACTTCCACTCATGATGTCCTGCCAGTAAGCTATTCCAGTGCATCGTGTAGTCATATTTAGAGCACAGCAGGTATGTCTACTCAATACTCGATCTTAATATGCTTACTAAACATATAGCTGCTCTGATGCTGTTTTATTTTATCCTGTGTAATTTGAGGGTTTCGGAGGGAGAATATTGTTTATTTTTCTCTTTCAGCTAATGAGAAGTAAGACAAGAAATCTGCCCTTCATTATGTTACTCTGTCCCTTATTTAGGTGAATGTAATGAAAATGCCAGAGCAGGAGTGGGGCATCTTAGTAGTGGCTATTGAGGCAAGTCATAGCTTTCTACGTGTCATGTCCAGGTTTATAGAGAGATGTGAAAAGACAGTCTTTACTTCCGTTACTCTACTTTCACACAGGACTAACTGACACAGAAGTTTATGTCCGTTCAGGCACAAGTAAATCTTAAGCCAAAGCTCTAAATGAAAGGCATATTCGCAGTATGGGCTAATTGCTGACAACAATAAATAAACTCATGCCAATGTATTGGAGGCATTTCATAAGCTTGTAGGAAGCTAACATGTCACAAAATACTGACAAGAATGCCCGGTACTCTTTGCAGTGGTAATACACTGTAAACACAAACTAAAGTACCCAAGGCCAGATTTATACTTTTCGTGCCTCTAGGCTAAGTATGTTGTGGCTTCCCCTTCATGTACAGCAACAGTCTCCCATTCAATGTGCAGCCCCCTCTTTCATGTGCCTAATCCATGTACTGCAGTCCCTCTGCTTCATAAACAGCGCCTTTGGACACCAGTTTCCCTTTTTCATGTGTTGCTCTCCATTTTCAGCCTCCCTTTTATATGTAGCAGCCCCTCTTTCATGTCCATGTGCCTCCTTGGGCTGCAGCCACTCAAGGCCGGGACTTTGTAGCCTTTCCAGAAATGTGGCTCTGAAAGTACCAATATTTTAGCACTATATTCGGGTTCCATTTGATGACAAAACCTACATTTATTTGATTTGTGTTTCTTCTTAGAGGAGATCTGGACTTTATTCCAAGGGCTGTGAAGGTCATGTAAACCTGCCCCTTGCCTGGACGGAACTCATTTTATTGGCCCAGTGTAAAGGCAGAATTCAGGAAGGTGAGTGTCTATTATTTTGTTCTACTTTGGTTGATAACATTATGAGCCGGGATGCCATAATGCCGTTAAAGTCATTACACTGATTCTCCTCCTCGTCTTAGAGATTTTTCATTTTACTTACCTAATAGCCTTGCTGGCTTCAATGAATACGCAGCTCTCTTTATAGATAGTCTTCTAGCTATATCATTAGACTAATAAAATGAAAAGCTGTCTCTGTGTTGTAAGTGCATCCCTGTTGTGATAATGCTTCTCCCCATTATTTCTTACCAGTGCAGTGGGATTTGTAATTTAAACTTATACATTAGCTCTGGAGTGATTTACTAAGGGAGGTGTGCAGGGAAGACAGTGGAATGAAGTTGCTTTCATAGAAAATATGAAGACATGCAGGCGATTTAGCAGATAGGATATGCTAACAATGTGGCCACAGGCTTAGAGGTGGCCCGAATGGTTAGCCGGCGAACGGTTCTCGGCGAACTTCCGTGGTTCGCGTTCGCGGAGAACCACAAACTTTTCCAGAAATTCGATTCGCTCCCATAGTGCATCATTAGGGTCAACGTTGACCCTCTACATCACAGTCAGCAGGAACATTGTAGCCAATCAGGCTACACTCCCTCCTGGAACCCCCCCACCCCCTTATATAAGGCAGGCAGCATCAGGCTTTTCACTCACTCGTGTGCCTGCAGTAATTAAAAGAATACTTAAGTTTCCTTAAAAAAATGACTTTTAGTCACCCGAGGCTCCCCTCAGCCCCCTGCAGCTGAACGGTGCCCTCGCCGTGTCCCTCCGATGCGCCTGGACTCGCCGGCGGCCACTTCCGGTTTGGCCGTCACCGGCCGACAGGCTGGGAACGAACGCGGCTGATTAGCTGCGTTCCCGGCCGCAATAGCGCCCTCTATAATGCTATTGCGGCCGGGAACGCCAACAGCCTGTCGGCCGATGACGGCCAAGCCGGAAGTGGCCGCCGGCGAGTCCAGGCACATCGGAGGGACACGGCGAGGGCACCGTTTAGCTGCAGGGGGCTGAGGGGAGCCCCGGGTGAGTAAAAGTCATTTTTTTTTTAGGAGACTTAAGTATTCCTTTAAGAAGGGAGAGCTGCAAAAAAAAAAAAAAAAGCACCCCACAACAGCTGTTTTGAGAGCTAATCTTGTTCTTGTGATCTATTTTTTTTGTTTTTTTGTGGCCCACTTGCATTATATACAGCCCTGTCAGTCAGTCGCAGCTGGCCTTTGGCCCCTTGGTGGTATAATTACTACTGTGCCAGGTGCAGATTTGCAATACCCATCACTGCATATAACTACCTGTTGTTCACAGTGCACCCACCTACCTACGTGAGCGCACGCAGTGTCACTGTGCCTGTCCGGTACCTGTCTGTGTGTGACAGGTGCACATTGTAATACCCATCACTGCATATACTACTTACCTGTGGTTCACAGTGCACCCACCTACCTACGTGAGCGCATGCAGTGTCACTGTGCCTGTCCGGTACCTGTCTGTGTGTGACAGGTTCACATTGTAATACCCATCACTGCATATACCTACCTGTTGTTCACTTCAGTGCACCCACCTACCTACGTGAGCGCACGCAGTGTCACTGTGCCTGTCCGGTACCTGTCTGTGTGTGACAGGTGCACATTGTAATACCCATCACTGCATATACCTACCTGTTGTTCACTTCAGTGCACCCACCTACCTACGTGAGCGCACGCAGTGTCACTGTGCCTGTCCGGTACCTGTCTGTGTGTGACAGGTGCACATTGTAATACCCATCACTGCATATACCTACCTGTTGTTCACAGTGCACCCACCTACCTACGTTAGCGCATGCAGTGTGATATTTAATACCACCAGTCACTGTACTTGTTCACGGTACGTGTGTGTGACAGGTGCACATTTGTAATACCCATCACTGCATATACCTACCTGTTGTTCAGTAAACCCACCTACCTACGTGAGCGCACGCAGTGTGATATATAATACCACAAGTTACTGTACCTTTTCACGGTACGTGTATGTGTGTGTGTGACAGCTGCACATTTCATACCCATCACTGCATATTCCTACCTGTTGTTCAGTGCACCCACCTACCTACGTGAGCGCACGCAGTGTGATATTTAATACCACCAGTCACTGTACCTGTTCACGGTACGTGTGTGTGACAGGTGCACATTTGTAATACCCATCACTGCATATACCTACCTGTTGTGTTCAGTGCATCCACCTACCTACGTGAGCGCACGCAGTATGATATACCACTCCGTGCATACCTGTTAACTGCACCTGTGTGACTGCACATTGTATTAGTCAAGTCAGTGCATACCTTTCACTTCATCCCCCCGGTATTGACAAAACGGAAAAAACAGGTAGAGGCAGACCCAGAGGAAGGCCTTCCGGCAGGTCTGTGCGAGGTCGTGCTGATGTGATTTCATGCGGCCCTGGACCAAAGTACAGTGCTCAGAAGAAGGCACATCCCATCAACTCCCAAGATTGTCAGGACGTGGTTGACTATTTAACACCGAACACCTCATCTTCCGCAGCCACCAGCGCTACTACAAGCACCACATCCACTGCATTTGACACTTCGCAGGAGTTATTATTGTTACAACAAGATGAAGGCGCTAAGCAAGTTACACCACCTCATATGTCTGAGTTAGGTGACACTTTGGACGTAACGTATGAGGAGGAGGATGATGCTGTTGGTGCAGTATTGGAGGTGTCTGAGGCAAGTGAAGCTGGGCAGGATGATTATGATGATGATGAGACGGATGCCACATGGGATCCGAAGAGACAAGACGATTAAGGGGACAGTTCAGAGGGGGAGTCAGAGAGGAGTAGGGGGAGACGAGTTCCTGAAAGAAGCAGGGGGAGCTCATCGTCAGAAACAGCTGGTGGCAGTGTCCGGCGCCTGTATCGCCACCTATGGACAGCCAGCCAACATGCCCTTCAACGTCAGCTGCTGATGCCACCATAGTGCCATCACCCCAGGGGGGCTCAGCGGTTTGGAAATGTTTTAATGTGTCTGCCTCAGATCAGAGCAATGCCATCTGTTCTCTCTGCCTCCAAAAATTGAGCCGTGGAGAGACCAACACCCACGTAGGGACAACTGCCTTACGAAGGCACATGCAGAAAAGGCACAAACTACAATGGGAAGAGCACCTGAGCAAAAGCAGCACACAAAAGAAAAGCCACCCTCCATCTTCTCTTCCTCCTTCAGGTGCAGCATCTTCAGCCGCTTTCTCCCTTGCACCTTCACAGCCACCCTCCTCCACTCCGCCTCTGACCTTGAGCGGTTCCTGCTCCTCTGCCCACAGCAGCCAGGTGTCCGTGAAGGAAATCTTTGAGCAGAAGAAGCCAATTTCTGCCAGTCACCCCCTTGCCCGGCGTCTGACAGCTGGCTTGGTGGAAGCTGTTACCATACCAGCTGGTGGACTCTGAGGCCTTCCGTAAATTTGTGGCCATTGGGACACCGCAGTGAAAGATACCAGGCCGCAATTATTTCTCTAAAAAGGCGATGCCCAAACTGTACCGTGAAGTTGAAAGGCAAGTGGTGTCATTTCTGGCACAAAGCGTTGGGTCATCTTAGACATGTCTTGCCTCAAAGCGGAGAGTCACACTTGAGCAGCTCTCCTGGCTGCTCTTAACAAACAGGTGGATCAGTGGCTGACCCCGCACCAGCTGGAGATCGGCAACGTGGTGTGTGACAACGGCAGCAATCTCATTTCCACTTTGAATTAGGGAAAGCTTATACATGTACCCTGCATGGCACATGTGCTGAATCTAGTCATTCAAAGATTTGTGTCAAAGTACCCAGGCTTAGAGGACATCCTGAAGCAGGCCAGGAAGGTGTGTGGGCATTTCAGGCGATCTTACACGACCATGGCACACTGTGTCGAGATTCAGCGGAGAAACCCTTAAAACGCTGCTTTGCGTCAAATCCACATTTTTCCCAGGGACTTTTGGCATCTATCCCACTCATCCATGCAAAAACTCAGATGTTAGACCCCTTGAAACATCTTTTCCATCACTTTTGTGTTCAGCATAAGTGTTTCTAGTTTTCAAAGTTCGCCTCCCCATTGAAGTCTATTGCGGTTTGCCAAAGTTCGCGCGAACCGAACTTTTGTGGAAGTTCGCGTTCACGTTTCGCGAAATGAAAATCGGAGGTTCGGGCCATCTGTACACAGGATTGCCTTCTTTCAAGATTTCCAAAATCAACATGATTCTACTCTATAAAATGGCTAGAAGGTGATTTTATGTCCTAGGAAAGGTGACTCCAGTTTGGCACAGCATTCCTTTTTGTCTTGTAAGCAAACTAATAGTTTTTGTTCTCACATATTTGATACACCTGTCAAAAGATTTTCTCATTTTGGAGTAATATGTTGCTACAAATGAGCATAATAACTAGCTTGGATATGATGAGTGCACATGATTTAACCTAATACCTTTCACATTAATATTTTGGATGACCTATTCATATTGCCAGAAGGAAGTGGGCTTCTGGCTACAAAAGGCATCAGCATGTTTTCCAAGTACAGTAGAGCAGGGGTCCCCAACCTGGGGGCCGCGGCCCCCTTGGTGGTCCCTGGGCAGTTTTTCTGAGGGGCCGAGTGTATATACTACACTCACAATTGGGGGAAAAAAGGCAGGAGGGGGACTGCCGCCGCCACTAACCACGACCCCAAAATCCCCTCCCCCCTCCCCCGGGCCCCAGAGAAAAGTTTGGTCGGTATAGGGGGCCCCGGGCTCAAAAAGGTTGGGGACCCCTGCAGTAGAGTCTTGGTTATCCGGCACTGATGGGGATGGGGATCAGCTGATGCCGGTTGAGTGCGCTTTCTGGTTGAGCTCTGCTTAACGCTCATTGTTAAAAATAGGTCTAGCTAATATACCCCACTCTATATACACAGCGTGAACTCGGTATTAAATGTTAAAATACAGTACTTGAAAGTATATTAACCTTGGGGAAGCTTTAGAACCCAGTTTTTAATCACAACAGAGCCCACAAACAGCTTAAAGGAGAACTGTAGTGAGAGGTATATGGAGGCTGCCATATTGATTTCCTTTTAAGCAATACCAGTTGCCTGGTAGCCCTGCTGAGCTATTTGCCTGCAGTAGTGTGAATCCCACCAGAAACAAGCATGCAGCTAATCTTGTCAGATCTGACAAAAATGTCAGAAACACCTGATCTGCTTCATGCTTGTTCAGGGTCTAGGGCTAAAAGTATTAGATGCAGAGGATCAACAGGACAGCCAGGCAACTGTTTTGCTTAAAAGGAAATAAATATGGCAGCCACCATATACCTCTCACTAAAGTTCTCCTTTAAGAAGTTGGCCTTCATCACTGTGAGTACTGCCAGCAATAAGTGCTGGTTGGTTAAGACTACTGGTTAGCTGAGTTTCTCTACTGTAACAAGTTTCCAACAACTTTGCCAACTTTACCACTTTGATGTTACCAGATGTTTTAAACAAGACGTTTTAAATCAGGATGATTTAAAAAGAAGTTAGCCAATTAATGGTATCATCCTGATTTAAAACGTCTTGCTTTTATTTATGGATAACCGAGTACAATACTCAACTGGAGTACAATACTCAACTGCTGCAGTTGTTTTAAAGGTTATATCTGTGAAGTCAGTGTGCTGAGCACCTCTCTATCCCCCGATGTAAGGATGTTTTGTATATCCCTAAAACCCTACTTTCTACATCTCCTGTGGCTGTGTCCCCCTAATCATGACTTTTGGAAACAAGTGGTGGATTTTCTTCATGATCAAATGCTAAGTTAAGTTTCCCTATAAGCTAACATGCATTTTCAAAGCAGATGAGGAAATATCCTGTATCTACAATTCATGAGATAAGTTTTGTGAATTAAGTACAATTTGTACAGCGCATACGCCTTCCCCCTACCTTCATCTTCTCCCAGTTATAAGGCTCCCCCTTCCCCCTGTAATAGGTGAACATCTAAAAGGTGAGCTGGGAAATCTGGACGCCTAGAAAAGCTGATAGTAGAACATCAGTTAAATTACAGATATTCGACTTGTGGAAATAATAATAGTAAAATATTGGTAAGCTAAAGCTAAACATAACCTTATTCTGAAACTGAACCCTCCCTCTACGAAATGCCTAACCTTAACACCCCCCTCCCCCACACACACGGCTTACCTTAACCATCACCACTCCCCTCTGGCTAATCTTAACCACCCTAAATTGGCTAACCAATCTAGCTAATGACCATGGCAGACGTCATCACTAGCATAGTAGATATCACAGGCGCAAGTGCCCTCTATCTGTATCCATATTTACCATTATGGGCGGACCCAGCACCCTAATTTCCCCTTAATGACGATATTTGTATGGGCGCCTATGGCGATGCCCAAACTTCGCCGCTAGCCAATGCCCAAATTTCCATTTCTGTAAAACAGT
Source organism: Hyperolius riggenbachi (assembly GCF_040937935.1). Classification (NCBI taxonomy): domain Eukaryota; kingdom Metazoa; phylum Chordata; class Amphibia; order Anura; family Hyperoliidae; genus Hyperolius; species Hyperolius riggenbachi. Next base: position 552,279,430 of record NC_090646.1, read on the forward strand.
GCTCTTATAATGTAGCCGTAACAGTTAATAATGGCGCACAGCGCCAGGGGAATACAAAGGGCGCCCCATAGACTTACATTATATAACGCTATTTAGCGTTATAAGGGTTAAAAAATGGCGCAGGTAGTTTTCCTTACACTTATAACGCTAAATAGCGTTATAAGTGTTCAAAAATGCAGCGGGGGTCGGGGGAGGAGAGAGTCAGCGGGACACTGGAGGGCATAGGCAGCGGGGAGGATGTGTGCAGAAGCATACGTTACCTTGTCCCGGGCCGCCGATCGCTCCTTCCCTCCGCTCCTTCACTTCTTCCATTCGTTTACTGTAGTCCTGCAGCCGGCCAATCACCATGTGGCTTCAGTCTCCGCATGCTGATTGGCCGGCTGCGGGACTACAGCAAACGAATGGAAGGAGCAGAGGGAAGGAGCGATCGCTGGCCCAGGATAAGGTAACGTATGCTTCTGCATACATCTGCTGCCTATACCCTCTAGTCTCCCGCTGCCTCTCTCCTCTAGTCTCCCGCTGCCTCTCTCCCCCAGCCCCCGCTGCCTATGCTAGCCCGCATGTTTATCATGGCGCACCGCTCTGCAATCATTAATGTAGCATAAAACGAAATTTACCGTTTTATTGTATTTACATTAAAACGGTAAATATCGTTTTATGATACATTTATCGGCAGAACGGTGCGCCATTTTTCTCCCTGCGCCATTTTCAGATGTACCCAATGTAGCACCCACCATTATAGTTTCTTGCTTACAAAATAACTGTGCCTGTATTTGGGCTTTAACCATACTGAAGATTTAATCAAAACAACATAGAAATTAAATGGATTCTGCAGAAGTCTTTTGAAGCTATTTCTCGGACTCTTGTAACTGTTTTCCGGGAGCTGCGATAGGTGTAAAACAATTACATATTATTTTTACAGACTCACATTGCTGTCCTTAATCTCCTATACCTTGCTGAGTACCGGTTCTCTTTTAGATGCCTTAGACCTCCTGATTCTCTCTGTGGATCAAGCTAAGCTCAGTCAAGACCACATCCCTTTGCTGTTTTTCATTGCTGAATCTGTTCTGTACAGAATTTGTTGTGATGCCGTTCAGAAGCCTTACCTGTTCTCCAGTGAACTCAAACTTTCAAAGGTACAGATTTCCATGTGTAACACTGTATACAGTATGTATTGACTTGCTGGTCATTCAGCTTCAGTAGAGCCAGACTTAAAGTACCCCCGAACAGAGTGTTGCTTAACATACTTTTAATTCTGTTTTATGTGTGCTTCCTCACACTCCAGCTCCACCTGTTGTCCTCACACTGCTCAGCCATCAATTATGAATAGAGAGGAAGTGGCAGTTCTCCTCCCCTAGTCGTCCCTAGGAATACCCCTTTCACTCACCTCCACGTATGGTTCCCGATGTTACTGTTTCTACACAGTGCGCAGGAGAGCTGTGAGGTGCGTGGGCTTAGGGTAATTGAGCTCAGAACAATGGTCTATAATAGCAGAGGTTCCAAGCTCAGTCTCCTCAAGCGTACACACATTGCAGCTCTCCTGCACACTGTGCAGTAACAGTAATATTGGGACCCATGAACAGGAAGTGAAAGGTGCTCCAGTAGCAGTCATCATATCTCCCCTGCAGCTTTGAACTTTCTGTGAGAGCTTTGGGGCTTCATAGTGGTCACATGACAGTGAGTGACAGTTAGCTCCGGTGCTCTTGCTGGTAGTTCAAAGCTGCAGGAAGATGCGAGGACTGCTCCTGGAACAGGGAATGGTAACAAAGGTTACAGCTACGACTCAAACATGTACTCTGCAGCATGTGCAGTACTTGCTTCTAATGCATATTCTGCACGGGAAGGCCCACACATAAGCCAAACCATAGTCTTATGTCAGCTTATCAACAAACATATCGGGTAAATAAAAATTAGTACAAGGTAATGCCGAAGTTTGATGTAGAAGTGATATTTAATTAACCTCTTGAGGACTGCAGGGCTAAACCCCCCTAGTGACCAGGCAATTTTTAGTAAAAAAGGCCACTGCAGCTTTAAGGCCAAGCTGCAGGGCCGCACAACATAGCACACAAGTGATCCCCCCCCCCCTTTTTCTCCCCACCAACAGAGCTCTCTGTTGGTGGGGTCTGATCGCTCTCCCCATGTCTATTTTTTTTTATCAATATTTTTGTTTGTGTTTTAAAAAAAAACAAAACTGTTGCTTTAAACCCCTTCCCTCACTCCCTCCCTCCCTCCCCCCAGCCAGCCAATCATGGCGATCAGCTCTCATAGGCTTCACCCTATGAGAGCCGATCGCTCTCTTGTCCCCCAGGGGGACAGCCGTGTCACACGGCTGTCCCCAGTGCAGCGCTGCTGCTGATCGCAGCACTGTACATGTAAATAGACGGCAGTCACGCCGTCTAACAGTCTCCCGAGTGGCAATAGCCGCTCGGAGACTGAAGGCGGGGCGGAGCTCCGCCCCCCAAGCAGGAGATGCGTGCGCAGCCTGCGCGCGATCTCCTGCAAAACAGAGCCCCAGGACTTTTACGCCAATTGGCGTTAGGCGGTCCTGGGGCTGCCACGCCCATCGGCGTGACGCAGTTGTCAAGAGGTTAAACATGAATGAATTAAAGGGAACCCGAGGTGAGAAGGATATGGAAGCTGCCATGTTTTTTTCCTTTTAAACAATAGGAGTTTCCTGACAATCCTCCTGATCCTCTGTCTGTAATATTTTTAGCCATAGACCCTGAATGAGCATGCAGCAGATGCTTGTTCCAGGGTTTTGAATCAGACACTACTTATGCCAGAAGATCAGCAGGGCTGTCAGGCAACTGGCATTGTTTACAGGGAAATATATGGTAGCCTCCAAATCCCTCTCACCTTGGGTTCCCTGTAATAAACCTGTGACTACTGCTACAGTGTGCCCTAGATATGGTTGACTGACCATTATTTCAGCACTAATAAAATCCATGCATTGTTTGATCATTTGATATTAATTTATCAATTCTCCTTTGTTTTCCTTGACTCTATATAACAGGAATATGTAAGCTCATACTAAATAGTCTTATTTGCAAGGGATGCGATATTTAGTCCTTGGCACAAAGTGTTCATTTTTCACATTTAGCCCAGTTAAATACAAATGAGGCTTTACTTTAATCCCACAAGTACTCTATCAGCTACTTTGCTGGGTACAGTGTTACTAATGTGGAACTAAATGCAAACAGCTGAATACACAATTGAAAATAGAAACTTGAATTATTTTTTTATGCCAAAGGATTTCTGATCCTGCCAGCCACTCTAGGAATGCACACATTTGTGCCAGGTTACATAGTCATATGACATCCATATGTCCAATTTCATCTGTCTGTTCATCGGATAGTGTGTAATCCTCATCACACTGCTGATAAATAGTGGTGTCACTTGCAGTAACGGGAAATATCCCCTTATAGTCACACTTTGTAAGGGCCCCTATGGCCACGCCCAAACTTCCCTAGCACCTGATAGGTATCATTCTTTTTGGCGAATGCGGCGCGTACATTGGCGGGTTTTCGGCGGCGGACAGTTAAAGTAAGGCATTGAGAGTGTCTGTTAGGGTTAGACATTGCTGAGGGATGGGGTCAGTTATGATTAGCCCCTGGAGGCAGGTTAGTTAGACATCAGCGGGGGCGGGGTCCATTATGATTAGGCATATAAATCAATAATAATAATAATAATTGGTAGGTGGTTGGTTGCGGTTAGGCATCAGCAGGGGGGTCAGTTAGACTTAGTCATCGGTAGAGGGAGGGCTCGTGTGAGAATAGGGTTAGGTTTTCCGATAGTAAAATATTGGTACAATTTACCAATATTTTACTATTGGAGTTTGTATTGCCCAATAGTAAAATGTAAAATAATTTTAATGATATTCTACTAGTGGTTATCTAAGGCGCACACATTTTCCCAGTGCCCATTATGCATGTATGTATCACTTGACTTGTCGTGCAGTCCAGCAGAGGTGTATGGAACATGAGCTGGCTAGCCAGATTAAACTGAACAGTATGGACATGTTCTTTTCTCATCGGCATGTTCTGGGTTTTGGCCAGGTGAACAAGGGGAACAATAGTTAATGGATCCAATTTGTAAGACCAGTTTACAAAAAACTGAACAAATGTGGAGCAGTTTCCCAATATAAGCAATCAGATCAGAACAGTTGAGTATAGGAAGGATTTTGATTGGTTGCTCTGGGCAGTTAATACAATCCTGCTTCCGTTGGCTGTGTACCAGCTTTAATAAATCTTCCCCACTGTTGTGTATGTCTATGTAGGGTTTTATGAACTACAAGAGTTGCTGAACAGAATAACAAACTTTTGGCCGAGTAAAACAGTTCACAATCACGTATTTGATATTTTAGCAGTTTTTACAGTGTGCTACTATAATCAATGCACAATGTATCTTTACTGTACATCTATATCCAGGATTCTTGGTGGGCATGCAGCATTCTAGTCAAGTGTGTAATTTCTTGGGATCATAACAGTGGCCACCAAGATTCCTTCATTCTGCCCCCTGCAGGGAGGTGCATCAGTGGGTGGCGGGGTGGCGTATTACATTGTCTAGCATTCAGTTCAGCTGCCCACTCTTTGTCCTGATCGTCACACATGCCACGTGGCATCAAACACTACTGATGCAAAAGAGATCAGCAGGAGTGTCAGGCAACTAGTATTGTTCAAAAAGAAATGAGTATGGCTGCCTCCATATTTTCTCACTTCAGACTCCCTTTAAGGAGGGGTGGTGATATGGTGGCTGCATTGTTGTAAGGGTTGTTGTGGTGGTTGTACTTGTAGACATGGATGTGAGGAACATGGGGTCCATGAGTTTACCTTGGAGGCCCTGTGATTTGTAGTTATACCCCTGTATCATAAACATTTGTGAATTTACGGTAAATATTATGAACGTGGTTTTATATATCTAGCCTACAGTTCATTTCTATTCCGCTAACAGACTATCAAACCTGCATACTGTGACTGCAACTGTGACTTTTTCTTCTTTCTATAGCTGGGACTTGTGACATTTTTAAGGCTTTATGCCTTTCATCTCCTCGGCCAACTACAAGAATTTAAGGAACAGAAGGATAGATTGAACATCTACCTAAAAGGTTTGTTTTCAAGTAGTAATGCTATTTCTTTGTATATACTGTAAAGAAATTTGACCAGCTTCACGTAGCTTTCTGAATTAATATCAACAGAGTACAGTCATATTATGAACACTTTGCTTAGGCCTGTATAGATAGAGGTTTCTATATGAATAATGTACACCCACTAGTGTATTGTAATGCATAAGCAGCATAAATAATGAGAATCAAATCAGTAATTACGGTATTTCCTAACTGAAGTTTCACGACAGCGCTGTGGGTAGCCAACGGGGTGCGCTCCCAAATCACCTCATCTGTGTAGCAGATACATAACAATTATGCTTTTTAAACGTAGATTTTCTCAGGTAATGTTTATAAAACACCCCTGCAGGCTCCAGTGTATTTTACACTAAAATACAAGACGTGGCTATTAAATAATGTATCTGGTTAAAAAAATGTGGATTGTTACTACGATAGTATAACTTATCCTTTGAACATACTTCCTTCCTCTATCAATACTTTGTTGCATGCAACGTCTTAATGCTTAGAAGCTGCTCTTTACGCAGCATGCAGTAATATATCAGTGTAGAGAACTACAGTAAGTTCATCAAGTAAAATGGATGGTCCAATACTAATATCCTCCTATCAGTCACACAGTGAACTGAGCACTGGTGAATTGTCCTCATGGAGAATCCAAGCTTTGTTCTTTCATAGATCCAGTCTCTTTGTCCTTTCTCATTCTTTCAGCTTGGACAGTTGCTTGCCCTGTAACAGTTTCAAACATTTGGACATTGCTTTCTTCAATTTCATTCACAAGGAATTTAAGGTTACTGCTGTGCTCATTTTAAAGGACATCTAAAGGGAAAAAGTGCCATAAATAGATACATACCTCAGTAAGTAGATAATCAACAAGCTTCCCCTGTACCCTTCACCTTCATCCAATGAAAGGACCCTCAGAACCTCTTAAAAAAGAGGTTGTTGAAGTGTGTGGGACACCTCATGCCTGCGCAGTAGCATGGAGCAGCTCAAGGTCACTGGAAAAAGCCAAGCTCAAGTGGCTCTGTGCTTCTGTGCAGTCATAAGGAGTCCTGTGCAGTATGGCCGTTCTCTTTCCTGGACAGGAGCGCAGCCAAGGACTTCCAAAGGGTCCCGACATCTAGCTGTGGTCTTGAGGAGGATGTATGATGCCTGTAAAGGTAAATATGTGACTTTCTCTCCTTTCAAAGTCACAGGTTTACTTTAACGTTACACATTAACCGGGCGAACAAGTTTTCGTGTTTCTTTTTTCACTGTCTATAGACAAGTTACAAGAGAAAGCAAACAAAGCTTGTCTCAACTGCTCCTACAGCCTTTGAGGTTGGTCACTGCTCACCGCATGCCCAGTCTTGCTATTTAATGGCCACACCTCATAGGCTTCATTTTTTAATTTAAAAAAAAAACAGTGACCACCCCTTCCAGTAATTTTTTAACCCTTTATCCAACCATGTAGATTAGGTGGCTAGGAGAGTGGATCCAACAACTGTGGTGCTGTTTTCTTTAAACAATACCAACTTACATGGCTTTCAACATTTGAGCTCTCTACAAGGGGGTGCGGCAGCAAAACCTCCTGAGCCTTCAAACCACTATTGTCCCAGTGTTCAGGGACAAAGAACTCATTCTTTCCTGCCGTACCCAGGAAGAGGTGAGGTAATAGTATCCGGGGCTTCAGGTTATTGATTGCTCACTGCCTCAATAAGAAGTCAACCAAACAAAGTGCAGTGGAGCAATCCCTCCCCTCTTCACCTTATTCATTTCTGCTTTCTCTAAATGATGAGAGCACTTATTTACCTTGGTGAGGGTTGCTGTTGGTTGGCCAACTTATTAATGGTGGGACCAAATATCAATATCTACCCTTGCCAATCCTGGTGCACCATATTGCAAAAGGGAGGAAGCTGGCTTCCCACTTACAGGGTTCATCCCTTGTTCAAAGCCATTTTGGCTGTTTATTGTCGAGGTTGAAGCCTTATTTTTGTTGGCTTTGTTCTCCTAGATGCCAAATCTGTAAATAGGATGAAGGGTTAATAAGTGTCTGAAGGATTGCGCTATGATTTTCTTCTTTCTTTCTTCTTTCTTTTCTAAGGCTCATGTTTTAAACATTGCGCATGCTTTTGCAGGGGTACAGGGTTTTTAATAAGGCATTATACTGCATAGCTGCCTGTGGCTAAGGCATTGGGGTGTGCAAGGCTGAATAGAGACACGTGTATGTGTATTATTTTGATTTAGCTGATCGCATCATCTAATATACGGAGAGTTGCAGGAACCGGTGATCCCTGCTCATTTTGGTCACAGTCACCCAGTGGTGGCTTAGTAAATCAGTCTGTGTGTGTAAGTACAGTATGTAAGTGCATTGGGGGTGGGGGGGAAGGGGGGGGGTTGTGATATAAATACACCACAAGTTTGATTAATGCAGCAGGAGAGGAATTCAGGTAGTTAATGCTATAGATCACACAGGCATTAAGTAGTCTGTAAATTTGCTTTCTATTTTAGATTCATTTAGTTGAATTTAGGGTCTTAAGGTTAATTACTCCAAAATACTAGCCCCAGCAGTAAACAGGCCCATGCATACTAAAAATGATATGAAGCTGATTTTTATTTTAAATTTTGCCCTCAAAAAACGCTTTATCTGGGGATTACTCTGACGGATGATTATGACCTTATTTGAGACTAATTATACTAAAATTATATTTTAACTAACTAAACTTCTAGAAACATGGAACAGATAAGATTTCCTGGTTTAGAAGGATTGTTGCATTAAAAAAAGTTGTTTAAACATGGCCAGATTTCTGGAAAGACCTTTAAGGCCTGTGCCTTGGGCGACTGCAGCCCTAGGGGTACCCGGACATGAAATTGGGGGTTGCTACATATGAAAGCGGAGGCTGAAATTGGGGAGCAACACATTAAAAAGGGAAACTGCAAAGGAACTGCTCATGAAAGAGAGGGGCTGCTGTACATGGATGTTACACATGGAAGATGTTGCTGTGCATGGGATGGGAGGGGGGCTGCTGTACATGGATGATACACATGGAAGAGGGGGCTGCACATGGGATAGGAGGGGGGCTGCTGTACATGGATGATACACATGGAAGAGGGTGCACATGGAATGGGAGGGTGCTGCTGTACATGGATGATACACATGGAAGAGGGGGCAGCACATGGAATGGGAGGGAGCTGCAGTACATGGATGATACACATGGAAGAGGGGGCTGCACATGGAATGGAAGGGTGCTGCTGTACATGGATGATACACATGGAAGATGGGGCTGCACATGGAATGGGAGGATGCTGCTGTACTTGGATGATACACATGGAAGATGGGGCTGCACATGGAATGGGAGGGTGCTGCTGTACATGGATGATACACATGAAAGAGGGGGGTGCACATGGAATGGGAGGGGCTGCAGTACATGGATGATACACATGAAAGAGGGGGCTGCACATGGATCGGAAGGGTGCTGCTGTACATGGATGATACACATGAAAGAGGGGGCTGCACATGGAATGGGAGGGGCTGCAGTACATGGATGATACACATGGAAGAGGGGGCTGCACATGGAATGGAAGGGTGCTGCTGTACATGGATGATACACATGGAAGATGGGGCTGCACATGGAATGGGAGGATGCTGCTGTACTTGGATGATACACATGGAAGATGGGGCTGCACATGGAATGGGAGGGTGCTGCTGTACATGGATGATACACATGGAAGATGGGGCTGCACATGGAATGGGAGGATGCTGCTGTACTTGGATGATACACATGGAAGATGGGGCTGCACATGGAATGGGAGGGTGCTGCTGTACTTGGATGATACACATGGAAAAGGGGGCTGCACATGGAATGAGAGGGGCGCTGCTGTACATGGATAATACACATGGAAGAAGGGGCTGCACATGGAATGAGAGGGGCGCTGCTGCACAAGAAAGGGGAGACGCAACATATTTGGCCTAGGGTCAAAAAAAGGATAAATCCAGCCTTGTACGTAATTATTTTGTAAGACTTACCATTTTACGTCATGACTCTTCCTATGCAAAAAGTCTGACTAGTAAAGATTGTCAGTGCAATGCTATTAATTCAAGCTTGTATGCAGATGTGATGCAAATTGTATGCAACATGGAATTGGGCCTCTCAAAAATTTTAGGAAGTGAATTTGATTTACCCAGGGCCAGATTTACATCTCAGAAGCCTATAGACAGAAAACTTCTGGCACCCTAAACTCTCCCATCCAGCCTGCACATCCAACTCTCTATGCAACTTGCATTAAAGGACAACTGACCTGAGAGGGATATGGAGGCTGCCATATTCATTTTTTTTTTAAACAATACATATTGCCTGGCTGTCCTGCTGATCCTCTGCCTCTAATTCTTATAGTCCTAGACCCCGAACAAGCATGCAGATCAAAGGTTTGGCTTACGGCAGGTTTGACTGCATTTGCTGCATGCTTGTTTCGGGTGTGTGATTCAGACTCTACTGATGCCAGAAAGATCAGCAGGAGAGCAAGGCAACCAGTATTGTTTAAAAGGAAATAAATATGGCAGCTTCTATATCTCTCTCAGGTCTGTTGTCCTTTAAGTATCAGTTTTGTAGTAAGTTTTTTTATATGACTTGTAGATGTCACAGAGATTGATTACAGAACATTAATTAAGACTAGAGGACAGGTTCACCTCATTCATTTAACGGGAATCTATCTTATTTAGAATGTTTACGATATATGCAGATCTGACATTTCTTTACAACTGACTTGGTAGAGTCCCCTGAGATTCCAGGAACATATTGCTCTGCCCTTTGCAGAAATACCCCTAGAGGTAACTTACTCATATCGGTTGTATGCCTTATTTATTTATTTATTATTTATTTATTGTATTTATAAAGTGCCAACATATTACGCAGCGCTGGACAATAAATAGGGATGCCTTGTTCTACTATGTACAGCGCTACGGAAGATGTTGGCGCTATATAAATAGAAAATAATAATAATAATTGTTCTAAGATGACCAGATTCCTATATTATGTATAGAAAGACATGCTCCTATCTAAAGAAGGCACACTCCTATGTAAGGAAGGCATGCTCCTAAGGAACGCATGCTCTTTACATAGCAGCGAGCGCTGCTATGTACAGTAAGGCATGCTTAGTGAAGCTTAAAGGACATCCGAGGTGAAATTACACTGATGAGAAAAAACAATTGTATCTATCCTCCTTCTCCTAAAAATGACTTTTTTAGATATCTCCTAATTTTATTTTATATTTAAATCTAGTTTTTAAGTTTTTACTGTTTCATTGTCTCTGCTCAATGACACCTTCATCGAAGTATGCTAGAGTTCAAATCAATGAATTATTTACCCTTTTTATCTCTTTCTTGGTATCAGAAGCCATTTACTGACAGGAAAGTATTTTATGGCTGTAATTACTTATCAGTGAAGGTTATGCTATAGTCTGACCCAGTCCCAACCCGGACAGAAATGTCACTTTCATACCTGATGTTTAACTCTTTCAGGCAGAGAAAGAAAAAAAGTAACACAGCATAGTTATTTGTGTGCTAGGCACTGTACATACACGTCTATCTCATCATGTCACATGCCACCTCGGTTGTCCTTTAAAACAAAGGGTATTTGTGTCGGCAAGAAACATCTCCCATGCCATGATACATCACTGCTGGGTATGCAAATTATTAGAAAAGTAATAGAAAATATTAACTTGGTCTGACCCTTTTATCTCTTCCCTTCTCTCAGAAGCCATTTACTGACAGGAAAGTATTTTATGGCTGTGATTACTTATCAGTGAGTCTTATGCTCTGGTCTGACTATAATGCTGAACGTTTCCATAGTGTTTTTAAATTGTTTTAAGCTGCATTTGCAAAGCATTTTTGAACATTATACTTACTGATATGTTTGTTTTGACCAACATTCAATAAGCATTGTAGTTAAAGTGAAAAAAAAAAGTTTTTCATTATCCCTCCAAATTTTTATGCATAGAAGTGTCCTTGCCGCAAGTGCGTGACCTTTTCTTCTATCCTTTATTTGGAGAGAGTCGTGATGATTGCTTATGTGTTTTCTCCCCTGACAAACAATAGGGGCTGAGAAGAGAATCAGAACTAGCTGAATTCACTCACATTTAGCAGTCTTGTTTTGATTCTGATGATCCAGCGTCAGAAAATATTTAGATTTTTGTTGTTTTTGTTTTTTGTTTTTTTTATATCTCGGATATAGTCTATTAAAGAAATAGAGAAATAAACGCAGAATGAACTGGGTAACTGTTCATACACAAAAAATTGTAGAAAGCGTACATTTTTACAGTTACCAATACATACAGTAGATCAGAAAGTTTTCAGTAAGAATTTACTATTTGATTTGCTTATAGACTAAAAACTTTCTCTTCCTATTTTTACTGATGGTACAATACAGATATAAATGTGGGGTGCATGCAGAAATGCTTGTTTTATGTCTTCTTTGTAACATTATGTATGTATATATATATATATATATATATATATATATATATATATATATATACATATATATATATATATATATATATATATATATATATATATATATATATATATATAAACAGTGGGTTGCAAAAGTATTTGGCCCCCTTGAAGTTTTCCACATTTTGTCACATTACTGCCACAAATCATCATCAATTTTATTGGAATTCCACATGAATGACCAAAACAAAGTGGTGTACACGTGAGAAGTGGATCAAAAATCATACATGATTCCAAACATTTTTTACAAATAAATAACTGCAAAGTGGTGTGTGCATAATTATTCGGCCCCCTTTGATCTGAGTGCAGTCAGTTACCTATAGACATTGCCTGATGAGTGCTAATGACTAATTAGAGTGCACCTGTGTGTGATCTAATGTCAATACAAATACAGGTGCTCTGTGAGGGCCTCAGGGGTTGTCTAAGAGAATATTGTGAGCAACAACACCGTGAAGTCCAAAGAACACACAAGACAGGTCAGGGATCAAGTTATTGAGAAATTTAAAGCATGATACATGATTCCAAACATTTTTTACAAATAAATAACTGCAAAGTGGTGTGTGCATAATTATTCGGCCCCCTTTGATCTGAGTGCAGTCAGTTACCTATAGACATTGCCTGATGAGTGCTAATGACTAATTAGAGTGCACCTGTGTGTGATCTAATGTCAATACAAATACAGGTGCTCTGTGAGGGCCTCAGGGGTTGTCTAAGAGAATATTGTGAGAAACAACACCGTGAAGTCCAAAGAACACACAAGACAGGTCAGGGATCAAGTTATTGAGAAATTTAAAGCAGGATTAGGCTACAAAAAGATTTCCAAAGCCTTGAACATCCCACGGAGCACTGTTCAAGCGATCATTCAGAAATGGAAGGAGTATGGCACAACTGTAAACCTACCAAGACAAGGCCATCCACCTAAACTCACAGGCCGAACAAGGAGAGCGCTGATCAGAAATGCAGTCAAGAGGCCCATGGTGGACGAGCTGCAGAGATCTACAGCTCAGGTGGGAGACTCTGTTTATAGGACATCTATTAGTCATGCACTGTACAAAGTTGGCCTTTATTGAAGAGTGGCAAGAAGAAAGGCATTGTTAACAGAAAAGCATAAGAAGTCCCGTTTGCAGTTTGCCACAAGCCATGTGGGGGACACAGCAACCATGTGGAAGAAGGTGCTCTGGTCAGATGAGACCAAAATGTAACTTTTTTGGCCAAAATGCAAAACGCTATGTGTGGCGGAAAACTAACACTGCACATCACTCTGAACACACCATCCCCACTGTCAAATATGGTGGTGGGAGCATCATGCTCTGAGGGTGCATCTCTTCAGCAGGGACAGGGAAGCTGGTCAGAGTTGATGGGAAGATGGATGGAGCCACATACAGGGCAAACTTGGAAGAAAACCTCTTGGAGACTGCAAAAGACTTGAGACTGTGGCGGAGGTTCACCTTCCAGCAGGACAATGACCCTAAATGTAAAGCCAGGGCAACAATCGAATGGTTTAAAACAAAACATATCTATGTGTTAGAATGGCCCAGTCAAAGTCCAGATCTAAATCCAATCGAGAATCTGTGGCAAGATCTGAAAACTGCTGTTCGCAAACGCTGTCCATCTAATCTGACTGAGCTGGAGCTGTTTTGCAAAGAAGAATGGGCAAGGATTTCAGTCTCTAGATGTGCAAAGCTAGTAGAGACATACCCTAAAAGACTGGCAGCTGTAATTGCAGCAAAAGGTGGTTCTACAAAGTATTGACTCAGGGGGCCGAATAATTACGCACACCCCACTTTGCAGTGATTTATTTGTAAAAAATGTTTGGAATGATGTATGATTTTCGATCCACTTCTCACATGTACACCACTTTGTTTTGGTCATTCATGTGGAATTCCAATAAAATTGATGATGATTTGTGGCAGTAATGTGACAAAATGTGGAAAACTTCAAGGGGGCCAAATACTTTTGCAACCCACTGTATATATATATATATATATATATATATATATATATATATATATCCTCTATAATAAAGCCCCAGTGTCCATGCGTGTGTTGTCTCTGTGTAGCTGGGTCCGTGCTTTTTGCTACTGTTCATGTGCGCAGCACGGACCCAGCCTCACAGAGACGGGAGGACAGGGACGGGGCCAGGGAACCAGGAGGGCGTGTGAGTGGGTGGCCGGGTGTCTGGTGTCTGCTCAGTACATGCGGCGGGCGGGAGCAAAAAACACAGACCCTAGAGCCCGTTTTTAAATGGGCTTGGGTCTGCTAGTATATCTATCTATCTATCTATCTATCTATCTATCTATCTATCTATCTATCTATCTATATATATATATATATATATATATATATATATATATATATACAGTACTCAGCTTAAAGAGACTCTGAAGCGAGAATAAATCTCGCTCCAGAGCTCATAAATAGCAGGGGCACGTGTGCCCCTGCTAAAACGTCGCTATCCCGCGGCTAAACGGGAGTCCCTTCACCCCCAACCCACCCCCCGCAAAAGTGTGTCGTAGAAAGGTCGCAGAATTTCCCTTCCTGGAGGCAGGGCTAACGGCTGCAGCCCTGCCTCCAGTCGCGTCTGTCAGCGGCGCATCGCCGCCTCTCCCCCGCCCCTCTCAGTGAAGGAAGACTGAGAGGGGCGGGGGAGAGGCGGAGATACGCGCTGACAGACGCGCGTGGGGCAGGGCTGCGGCGGTTAGCCCTGCCCCAACCAGGAAGCGCTCCCCGGGTGTATCGAGGGGGATTTGGGGGTGAAGGGACCCCCGTTAAGCTGCGCTATAGCGGCGTTTTAGCAGGGGCACACGTGCCCCTGCTATTTATGAGGTCTGAAGCGAGATTTATTCTCGCTTCAGACTCTCTTTAAATGAGTACCCCCCCTTTAAAAAGTATGAATTTAATCAGTAGATCAATGAACAAAACAACAATTTCCAAAATTTTCACAAGGCTGAGTTTTATTGAACACATGTTTAACTCCATAACATGAAATTAAGATTAATACTATACCTTAGAAGATCACAAAATCTTCAGTTTTACTCAAATTGGTTGAAGCAAAAAATGAATACACCCCACAATAAAAACTACTACAGCTAGTATTTTGTATGACCACCGTGATTTTTAAGGATAGCACCAAGTCTTCTAGGCATGGAAAGAACAAGTTGGCGACATATTGCAACATCTATCTTTTTCCATTCTTTAAGAATAACCTCTTTTAGTGCCTGGATGCTGGACGTAGAGTGATGCTCAACTTGTCGCTTCAGGATTCCTCAATCCCCACAGGTGTTCGATTGGGTTCAGATCATACTTGGCCATTCAATCACCTTCACCGTGTTCTTCTTCAAAAATGCAACAGTAGCTTTAGATGTGTGTTTTGGATCATTGTCATGTTGGAAAAGAGCACGACGACCAATCGCATGGATTGATGGCAGCATCTTCTCCTTCAGTATAGAGCAGTACTTTGTTGAGTTTATGATACCATCAATGAAATGCAGCTCCCCATTGCCAACACCAGCAGCATTCATGCACCTGAAGTGACTACCAACAGAGGTGTGCAGAGCCCTCTAGAGGCTAAACACCACACCTTAAATTCAAAGCAGATTAATTAATTAGTGGTTAGGGTCTCTTCCATGAGGATCCCTCAACACGGTGGAAGAGTCTAGTACAGGAACACTCTGAGCACAAACTTTTTTTGGAAGCCAACATCCTCCATTTTTTGCATCTGATTTGTATGCTAGTTGTTTAACCTGCCTATAATTAGGCTCTGCACATCTATGCAGTTAGTCAGTCAGATGTAGTATGTTTTGGGAAGCGCTGACACCTCCTCCTCCTTGCTAGTTCTACATAGGCTTGGGACTGTACATACAAATCTTATCTCTTGATGTCACGTCAGTTCAGGTAGCCTTTAAACACAACTATTGTAAAAGTTTGTATTTTTCATTTCAGCTCTGCCTGCATGTGAAGCCTCTTATCAACCATATCCAAATGTTCTTTTGTCAGTTCGTGTAATGTTAAAGGCTGGAGAAGCCATGTGTGACATTGACACAAACACACTATTACAGGTGAGTGTAATACAATATAGATTGTTGAAATCCTGCTTGAAATCATGGTGAGGAGTGGAGCTACATGCACACTTCAAGTCAACATCACCCAAAATGATCAATTGTCAACTTTAAAGTGGTCTGAAACTCTGACATAACATTCAATAAAAATGTCTTTTCCTACTTTTTATTACTCATACAATTATCATATTTGCTTTTGTGCATAAGTAATATTGTCTGTTTACAAATTACAAGTTTCCAGAGTGTAGTTTATTGTACCTTGAAAGCTGGCATTGCATGTTCTTCAAACTGCTTTTTTTATATATTAACCACTTGAGGACCGTGGGCTTTACCCCCCTTAAGGACCAGAGCCTTTTTCTCCATTCAGACCACTGCAGCTTTCACGGTTTATTGCTCGCTCATACAACCTACCACCTAAATGAATTTTGGCTCCTTTTCTTGTCACTAATAAAGCTTTCTTTTGGTGCTATTTGATTGCTGCTGCGATTTTTACTTTTTATTATATTCATCAAAAAAGACATGAAAATGATTTTTTTAACTTTCTGTGCTGACATTTTTCAAATAAAGTAAAATTTCTGTATACATGCAGCGCGAAAAATGTGGACAAACATGTTTTTGATTAAAAAAAACCCATTCAGCCTATATTTATTGGTTTGGGTAAAAGTTATAATTTGAAAGAAAGAAGCAGTTCAGTGTGGCACTCCCTGAATGATGTGACCAGTATGCAGGAGAAAACAATGAAGCTGCTGACCTCTTTGCTACCAATACCCCTTTAAAAAGGATCCGAGGGATACTAAGACATATGCTCCGCCAATATCCATAGAAGGAAGGGTATAACAACAATACACATAAAGAAGCAGAAGCGTGCACTAATGTCCTCAAGTGAATCTCGTCTTTTAATCCTCCAGGACAAATCCATACAAACGGGGTAACATCAGTGTACACATTAGTATAGTTGCATATACATACTGGTGCTGGTAGCAGTGGTCTGGTGGGTGCCTAGGGTGTGAAGGGATCGGCGACGGCCGTTTCGCGTCCAACAGGACGCTTGGTCACGGAACGCAGCGTGACCAAGCGTCCTGTTGGACGCGAAACGGCCGTCGCCGATCCCTTCACACCCTAGGCACCCACCAGACCACTGCTACCAGCACCAGTATGTATATGCAACTATACTAATGTGTACACTGATGTTACCCCGTTTGTATGGATTTGTCCTGGAGGATTAAAAGGCGAGATTCACTTGAGGACATTAGTGCACGCTTCTGCTTCTTTATGTGTATTGGGTAAAAGTTATAGCGTTTACAAACTATGGTGCAAAAAGTGAATTTTCTCATTTTCCAGCATCTCTGACTTTTCTGACCCCCTGTCATGTTTCATGAGGGGCTAGAATTCCAGGATAGTATAAATAGCATGGGGGAAGGACTGACAGGAGTTGTTGGCCCCCAGGAGGGTGCCACGCAATGCGGAGGGGGAGGGACATATGCGGCTCATAACCGGCTTTGGGTCCCATTGGGAAGAATTAAGGGACCTGCTGGGAAAATTTTGGCCCATTTTGACGTCAGATCAGGAGATTGCAAAAATAGTGGGGCCGCGCCCCCTTATGACGGCCAGAAGGGCAGCAAACTTAAGAGATCATTTAGTACATAGCGAGATACAAAGAAATCCCTCGACTTGGTTGGACAGGAGAAGACCTGTGGGGATGTACAAATGTTCCAAGTGTAAGTTATGTCCCTATGTGGAACAAACTAATATATTTCATAGCAGTGATGAAGGGACGGAATTTTCCATTCGGTCCTTTATCAACTGTGACACAACCAGGGTAATATACATGATCCAGTGTCCGTGCAAACTTATGTACATTGGCAAGACAAAGCGATCATTAAAGGACCGCGTACTGGAGCATTTCTGTAAGATAACAGGAGGCAAAGCTACGGGAATAATATATGATCACTATAGGGAACATCATAGCAACTGCTTGAGAGGCACCATAGTAAAAGGGATATATAGCTTAAAAATCTCGGGAAGAAGGGGGGATTTTGATGAAGTCTTGTATTGCAAAGAGGCGATGTGGATTTATAAATTAGGGACGGTTACCCCTTTTGGCCTTAATGCTGAATTGGACTTATCCCCTTTTCTGAGACTCAATAGATATAAGTGAATATAAGGATATTGCTGAAATTGTTTAATTTTGGATAATAAATGCCATATAGGGTAATGTATGCAATATGAATGGAGCCGAAATGTCTGTGATGCTGATGCCACCCATATAAAGATACTTGAGGCGTTTTTGACTTTAAAGCCTAGAGCAGAGTCAAGCGTACAGTTTCCCTTTAAATCCTGGATATAGGATGAATGATCATGTATATCTTGCCTTCAGATCGGATGAACTGCTAATCTGGTGCTATATATAACTTTTGTGTGACCATATATACACTTTACCTATGCCTATGATCCAGCTCAGCCTACGTAGAAGCCAGCATGAAAGTTTGTGTGTTGCTATGGCAAAGTACGGGGCGGAGCGCTGTGACTGGTTTTAAAACGGAGATGACGGCTGTTCAGGCCACACCCTGATGAAACGCCTATTGTGGGCATGAAAAGAGGCAGTGGGCGGAGCTCAAGCCGGCAAGCATACATGTACCCAATAACGCAACTTCTTACTGCTACTACCCCAGGCTGACAATCAGCGTGGCGAATGTCGGAACACACACACGCGGCGGGATCCGTCCTAAACAGCCGGTGTGAGGATTGAACGGACATTCACATGGTGACTACCGCTGTATTATCTCCAGGACGCAGTGCCTTGCTTGCTTCTTCTAATATGCTGTGCTGATATTTATTGGCAATGAAGATTGAGACTAGCCCGGGACTGTAGACTTTGGCTGCAAAGAGAAGAAACTGTGGCTAAGACCCATAGGAGATGGAAGACATGTTAAAGCCAGCAGAGGCTGAAGAGAGGAGGCCTCGGACTGGGTATGCAAGAGAATTTGCTTTACAAACCTCTTATGAACACTCCATATATATTGAAAGGAGGAAAGAAGCAGCTGTATAAATGTAAAACTGGGTGGGGCAAAGGGAGGATTTGGAGAAGACCCTCTTATCTCCACTGTACAATTTGGTGTACACCAGTGGCTTAAATTTGGCTGAGGGGGACCATCTGATGTTCACAATCTGCACTGACTTGAACATAAACCGAGATCTTATATAAAAGGCCATATTTTAGCCTGAAAATCTCAGGTTATTTTAGAGTGGCTACTAAGAGCCCGGCAAAAACAAAATTCTCTAGGTTGACAGATGCACCTCTCTGATAATTAGTTAAGAAAAACAAAAGTTTGCTTTCCTGAAACAGAAAGAATTTGCGATAGTTCAGGTTGGAGTGAGCTTGAGATGTCTCCCAGAGCAACACTGCTGAATATATGCAAATTAACCATTGTACCCTTAGAAGCTAAACACACCTCCAGAACCGCTGGAATGCAATGATGTGTCAGCTTGTTAATTTGTACAGAGCCATAATAATCCAACATGCATACAGACTGTTTCGGAGTGTTTGATCCTCATCAGTGCATGGCATGGATTAATTTGGCTCTATGGAGTAGGGCTTGTGAATCCGAGAAAGCAAACTTTTGTTTTTCTTAACATCTTAGTAAGGGGGCTTTTAGGACCATTGTAGTCCCTTACACACTCCAATGAGTTCTGGGTCACCATGAGCTTGCTGGTTAGTCTGATAATTAGTTACAGAACGATATAATGCTATTTTTTTTTACCTTATTTATGGGTCTAGGCTACATGAGGAAATCAGTGAAGAGCTGTACAAAGAAAACTGGCTCATACATAGGGCAGTTCTGCAGAGCAACCTCCCTGTTTTATTTAATAGTTGAAATCTGATTGGTTGATCTAGGTGACCGCTTCAGTCTTCTAAGCTCAGGTATTGATAGATCAGCCTCACTGTTTTTACAAGATAGATAACATTGACATTTGAAAGATAAAACAAATTTTTTTCCCTTAAGTTTAAACTTTTTTGCACTCATGACTGCTTATTACCTTGCTAAAATGAAACCTTTACTATAACTGAATTACTTATGTATTACTTAAATTCCTACGCTCTGACAAGCAACATCTATGGTAACCTCATATGGAAAATGAAGCAAGCCAATTATTTTGTATATTTTCTGGTTTCTATCTCTACGGCTATTACAGAGGAGACCTGTTAAACTAAAAAAAATGCAATTGTTCCAGTCTCGGAATGTAGAATTCTGTGTTCTGATACAGTGCTGCAAAGCGGCGGGAGCGAGCGACTTATTAAAACTTCTTAAAACTTCCTGTTGCCGTTAACAGGCTCAAACAGGACATTTTAACCACTTTACCACCACAGGTGCGTGTATCTATGCTCCTTTTGACATCCTTTCCCCACCAGGAGCGTAGATACACGCACCCCCGCCACTACCACCGATGTCCGCTCCCGCTCGCTCGTGCATACCGACGGCCACTCGCCTGGAGATCAATGAATGTGAAAAACTGTTCCCGTTCGTTGATCTAAGCCCCCAGCAATAATTGGCTGCTTCTATGAGAAGCAGCGCGATCATTGTGAAAAAAAAAAGTTCCCCAGCCTCATTGTACTTCCTGTAAGCATACTTCCGATGCTTACAGGACACATTCACAAAAAGTTACTGTGGCCACCTTGTGGCCAAATAGTAAAACTACACCCAAAAGCATTTTTTCATATACAAATACATAGTTTTACATTATAAATTAACTCATGACCTCCCACAATCCCCCCAATTTATTTTTGTAATAAGGAAAAAAAATATAAAAAAAATACATAGTTACCTTAGGGACTGAACTCTTTAAATCTTTAAATAGGTCCTCCAGCACCCAAGTCCGAGACACCAAAGTGCTCCCCTCCAACCCTCCCACTCCAGTCGTCACACCCTGATTGCTATTAGACTAAGAGGTGCCTCAGGGCCCCCAACACCTTAATATCTAGTTATCTGTCTTGCAGTCACTGCCATGCATCCCCTTTTCTTATTTCTTTCTGCTTCAAAAACAATAGGGGAATGATAGCTGAGTAAGTTGTGCGCCCCCTCCTACACTGCGCCCTGAGGCTGGAGCCTCTCTTGCCTCTGCCTCGGCCCGGCCCTGCAAGAGGGTATAACACTGTTATTTTATAAACTATGGGCTTGTAATTAGGGATGGACACAAAACTGAAAAAAATGCACCTTTATTTCCAAATAAAATATTGGCGCCAAATATTGTGATAGGGACATAATTTAAAAAGGTGTAATAACTGGGACAAATGGGCAAATACATTTCATGGGTTTAAATTACAGTAGCATGCATTATTTAAAAACTATAATGGCCAAAAACAGAAAAATAATGATTCCCCCCCCCCCCCCCCATTTTTTTCCTATTTTCCCATTAAAACACATTTAGAATAAAATAATTCTTGGCATAATGTCCCACCTAAAGAAAGCCTAATTGGTAGTGAAAAAAACAAGATATAGTTGATTTCATTGCGATAAGTAACAATAAAGTTATAGAGGAATGAATGGAAGGAGCGCTGGAAGGTGAAAATTGCTCTGGTGCTCAAGGGGTTAATAAGTCGGATTGCCATTAACTGGTTAAACAATTTACTGATTGGCTGGAGAAATAAATATTGTTCTGGGAATATAGTAAGTGTAAAGCTGGTGTGATTAATGCAGCTGAAATGTATCCATTGAACTAATATCAGGAATGGAATTTTAAAAGACACCCTTTCTGTTTATACCAATATAAAGACATAACATAATGTAGTCAGGTGAACTAGAGCGATGTTTCTCAACATTTTATAGGTATGTACACCTGTTAAAACCCTGTACTCACCAAGTACCCCCTAGCATAGTAAGCATTATCACAAGTACCCCTTGACAAATATTTATATAATCATAGTACATAAACAATTTCCAAGCATTTACTATTGCTTTTAATTAGCTAAAATACTAATTTGGTGTTGTTTAAATAAGATTTATCATTTTCTAACACTCTAAATGTATTATTCATGGTTAAGTATATGCAGTCTGAGTACCCCCTGGAACCATCAGATGTACCCCCTGGTGTATGCATACCACACGTTGAGAACCTAGGAACTGGAGGGTTCTAAGCCAAGGCGGCCAATCAGGGCTATCTCTGCTGAAAATCTAGTGCAACACTGGGCAAACTTAACACTCAACTTTTCGCCGCTTCCAACGTCAGGTCTCCATGGCAACAGGGCAGACTCCTTCAGCACATGCCAGCGCGTTATACCTGATGGCGTGTCACGTGACGGCCTGTTGCCACGGAGACCTGACACCAGAAGCGACGATTAGGTGAGTGTTAACCCTCTCTTTGGGGCCATTCTCACTTGCAAATGGGCCCTTATCGCTGCTCGCAACTCAGGGAGAGAGATTTTCAAAAGGAATGTGAATTGCGGTCTGCAGTCGGCAGCCTGGGCCACTTAACCTCCCTGGTGGATTGATTCCTTCCTGATTTTAGGGTCTAAAAGCATTACCATTTTTTTATGTGCTTTTAGACCCTAAAAGCAAGAAAAAATCATACCACAAGAGAGCTTGGAGCAGCCCTATGCACTTACTAACCTCCCTGGGATCCAGCTCTGCCGTTCTTCCTTTGTCCTTTGGGTGGTGCTGTAACCCTACAGTGAGATTGCCAGCTGTCATCATGACGACTGTAGGCAATCTCACCAGTAGGATGCAGGATTGCCCGGGAGGTGAGTGAGAACACCCTCTGCGCGCAATGCTCTGCATGGACCTCCCGGTGGCTACCACAAGTGTAGCTCGGGGTTACCGCTCTGCCCTGCGGTTTTCCACCCCGAGTGTAGCTCATGGTTACCGCTAAGAAGATTAAAGGGAAGGTTCAGGGACTATGAAAAAAAAATAAAAATCCTTATCCACTTACCTGGGGCTTCCTCCAGCCCGTGGCAGACAGGAGGTGCCCTCGGCGCCGCTCTGCAGGCTCCCGGTGGTCTCCGGTGCCCGACCCAACCTGGCCAGGCCGGCGACCAGGTCAGGCCTCTTCTGCACTCCATTGTGCGTTCCACGCCGGCACGCTGACGTCATCGGACGTCCTCCGGGCTGTACTGCTCAGGCTCAGAACTACTCCTTAGACCAGTTCCAGGGTGTCGAGACCACGGACCTCACACCCCATACTAGGAATATTGTATATCATCTGCGTTATTCCTTAGACCAGTTCCAGGGTGTAGAAACCACGGACCTCACACCCCAGACTAGGGATATTGTATATCATCTGTGTTATTACTTAGACCAGCCCCTGGGTGTGAGACCACGGACCTCACACTCAAGACTAGGCATTATTGGATATCTGTTTATGAATTGTATCTCTCCTGACTTCTCTTCTGTTTTCTGATTCGGTACCTTCGCACATCTGATCTACTGTTGCCGACCCTGCCTGTCCCTGGTTACTGAATCTGTCTTCTGTCTCTGTACTTTATCTGCCTGTGTGTTGCCGACCCGGCCTGCCCGACCCTTTTGGCAGTCACCCAACCTTTGGGTGCTCAGTCCTCCTGCAGGGGTCCCCTCTGCTCCTCAGAGGGGGGCCCTGCTGCAAAACCAGTTGGGGACTCTCCCTCCTGGAGCCTTTGACTGCAGTAGAGTCTTTCTCTACTTATTGGACCACCTGCTACCCCGGCGGTTCAATTCCTACTGTTACACCAAACACTTACACGCTTCAGGTGTCTAGAGGTTAGTACTATATCTGTATTATTGGTGATTCTGCAGATCATCCATAATCAGGTATAGATCTGTATTCTTTGTGATACCGTAGATCACCAATAATCAGATTTTCTCTGGTTGCTGACACCCATCGTTACAAGCAGGATCATAGATGGAAGATCTTAAAGAATTACTGGGAGAAAAAGATCTGTTTTTAAATGACAAGGGATCCCACATATCTTTGACAAAACTGACACATTCATGCTTATCACAATCTGCAGGAACACCTGAAAAACAGGCATTAAATCGCCCAGATTCAAACTTCACACAAGCAGTTGCCATGGGAAAGAATCTTTATTGACACCAGTGTGAATTTTTCAGAATTCACACTGGTGTCAACAACAGTAGCACCCTCATTCATTTCAGATCGCACAGTGTCTGAACTCACTTGCTTTACCCCAGAAAGGCAGGAACAAACATCTGATGATGGTGTCTCTTTATTGGAGTCAATTGGTTGGTGTGTGTGCAATTCATCCAAAATCGTCTGCCACACACAAATCACCGGATCCACAAAACACTCGTCACACTTATCAGAATCAATCAAAGTGTATACAGAATCAACACAAGCATTAATAATCTCTTCACTTTCTACGATGTAAAAATCGCAAAACGCCTTCCAATCAATCTCGAACTCCTCAATCAAAGCCCCAATCTCCCACAGAGCAAATGGAGGCTCAAACAACCCTGTATCTAGGTAACACTCATATGGGTTGGGATAAGGAACATGCATAGATTTTCTTACTCCTTTTAATATACTGAATAATTCTGCCTATCACCGGATCCACATATGCTTTTGCTTGAGACAGCAAAACCTGAGACCGAGAAGTCTCTCTGGATTTATCACATTTAAGTGTGTTCCACATTTCAGACTTTACAGAAATAATTTCTTTATTTGTAGTTGCTATGGGCAACGGATTTTTCAGCTGGGAAACGTTCAGTCTTTTAAAGCTCTTAAAGGTACAAGAACCATACTCGACAAAATCGTACAAATCGGAAATTCCCTCTACACTGGGAATTTAGGGTTTGGCTGGTCATACTGTATCGATTGCGGAATATCTCCGTGGTCAGCGCACAAGATGTGTGCCGACACTACGGAAATCCTCCACAAACGTCTGAATAACAGAACCCAGCTATGGTGCAATGCACCTGTAGAGGGAGAATTCCTACCGGCAGATGGAGCTGTGGAGTGCAGAGGAATAAAGCCTCTGCACTGCCACAGACGCCAGACCGGAATTGTACGAGAGACACACACAGAGCTTGGATGCTTTCCTTGCATTGAAGGGCATCCACGGCTATAATTATTAGGTAAGTCCCGGAAGAGTTGATCCAGGGATTTATCTGACTGCCATCTAGAGTCGGTAAGGATTTTTTCCCTTTTAAGGCTAATAGACCCAGGCCTTGTAAGGTTTTTCACCCTCTCCTGGATCAACTGGAATATGTACAGGTTCAGGATGGTGTTTTTTCATGTATGTTTTATTTATTTATTTCTGGTTGGTCTTGATGGATAGATGTATTTTTTCAACCAAACTATGTTACTATGTCGGCACTATTTAAATACTAAATAATAATAATAACTGACTATAAGTGAATAAGAAACTTTTCACATACATACAAGAAGGATTATATTTTTTTCATCCTATACCCCCGTTACAGTCAGAGCACATAGTAATTCCACTGAGTGTCCCTACAAGAAGTTCCGAAGACATAACAACAAAAGTTATTTAGGTGATACCTAATAACTAACTGTGCAAAAGTTCTCTGCAAGCTTTCAAAATGTAAAGTTTCTTCTTAATGCATGTTTTGGAACAGGTTCAGTAAGTTTCTTCTTCAGGCATGTTTCAGAACTGGCTCACAACCGCACAAAGTAGTGACACCACTCAAGCTTATATATGAATTTCTGGGGTGATCAGCAATCTGATATCATGTTACAATCTTCCTCTTTTTGAAATGTAAAGGATCTCCTCAAAGGTTAGACACACTAATCAAATTAGCTATTCATCAGTACTAACTAGTACTAGTTAGTACTGATGAATAGCTAATTTGATTAGTGTGTGTGTGTGTCTCTAGTCTCTACCCATTGTCAAAGGCTAAAATGAATAGATTTAAGCTGTGAGGAGATCCATTACATTTCAAAAAGAAAGAGTGTAATGCTAGGTACACACATTACATTTTTTTGTTCGATAGATGTGTTTGATTGATACCTTCCGGCACGCCCGATATTACTCTCAATCGTTTTACCGTTTGATTTCTCATAGAAGTGAGTGGAAATTGATAAGAAACGATAAGAATTGATAGAATTAAATTGAGTGAAAAAATGAATAAAAAATCGAATGGGAAATCGATCAAAAAAACGCATCGTGTATACCCAGCATAACATGATATCAGATTGCTGTTCACCCCAGAAAATTATATATAAGCTTGAGTATGTGACATTACTTTGTATGGTTCTGAGCCAGCTCTGAAACATGCCTGAAGAAGAAATGTAAGGTTTTGAAAGCTTGCAGAAAAATCTTGTAGTTAGTCATTAAAGGTATCACCTACTTTTGTTGCTATGTCTTCTGATTCTCTCCATGACTAATACAGGACCACACGCAACTGGCTTCTTCAAGAAGTTCACAACCTAATCTCTACCCCATAATGATGGTGTAATGAGCTTATCATAAACTAAGGCAAATTTTTAGATGAGTCAATTAACTTTTTTGTATATTTATGGGATGTTGGAGGAAACCAGAGTGCCTGGAGAAAACCCACACAAACATGTGGAGAACATATGATCTCCACCCAATAGTGTCTGGGTCAATATTTGAACCTTGTACCCCAGTGCTTTTAGTCAAGAATGCTATCCATTATGAATGTTTAGTACATGTACTCACATATAAAAAATAGAGTGCAAAAATGTATATTTAATTTATTAGTACTGTTGCATCAATGGCTTCATTGGGCCGAAAACTGACATTGATAATAAATCTCTTTCGTTATGGATATAACAGTGGTGTGAAAAACGATTTGCCCCCTCCCTGATTTCTTATTCTTTTGCATGTTTGTCACACTTAAATGTTTCTGCTCATCAAAAACCGTTAACTATTAGCCAAAGATAACATAATTGAACACAAAATGCAGTTTTAAATGATGGTTTTTATTATTTAGTGAGAAAAAAACCTCAAAACCTACATGGAGCTGTGTGAAAAAGAAATTGCCCCCTGAACCTAATAACTGGTTGGGCCACCCTTAGCAGCAATAACTGCAATCAAGCGTTTGCAATAACTTGCAACAAGTCTTTTACAGCGCTGTGGAGAGGTTTTTGGCCCACTTATCTTTGCAGAATTGTTGTAATTCAGCTTTATTTGAGGGATTTCTAGCATGAACCGCCTTTTTAAGGTCATGCCACAACATCTCAATATGATTCAGGTCAGGACTTTGACTAGGCCACTCCAAAGTCTTCATTTTGTTTTTCTTCAGCCATTCAGAGGTGGATTTGCTGGTGTGTTATGAGTCATTGTCCTGCTGTAGCACCCAAGATCGCTTCAGCTTGAGTTGACGAACAGATGGCCGGACATTCTCCTTCAGGATTTTTTGGTAGACAGTAGAATTCATGGTTCCATCTATCACAGCAAGCCTTCCAGGTCCTAAAGCAGCAAAACAACCCCAGACCATCACACTACCACCACCATATTTTACTGTTGGTATGATGTTCTTTTGCTGAAATGCTGTGTTACTTCTACGCCAGGTGTAACGGGACACACACCTTCCAAAAAGTTCAACTTTTGTCTCGTCGGTCCATAAGGTATTTTCCCAAAAGTCTTGGCAATCATTGAGATTTTTTTTTAGCAAGATTGAGACGAGCCTTAATGTTCTTTTTGCTTAAAAGTGGTTTGCGCCTTGGATATCTGCCATGCAGGCCGTTTTTGCCCAGTCTCTTTCTTATGATGGAGTCGTGAACACTGACCTTAATTGAGGCAAGTGAGGCCTGCAGTTCTTTAGATGTTGTCCTGGGGTCTTTTGTGGCCTCTCGGATGATTTTTCTCTGCACTCTTCGAGTAATTTTGGTCGGCCGGCCACTCCTGGGAAGGTTCATCACTGTTCCATGTGTTTGCCATTTGTGGATAATGGCTCTCACTGTGGTTCGCTGGAGTCCCAAAGCTTTAGAAATGGCTTTATAACCTTTACCAGACTGATAGATCTCAATTACAGTACTTTTGTTCTCATTTGTTCCTGAATTTCTTTGGATCTTGGCATGGTGTCTAGCTTTTGAGGTGCTTTTGGTCTACTTTGTGTCAGATAGCTCCTATTTAAGTGATTTCTTGATTGAAACAGGTGTGGCAGTAATCAGGCCTGGGGGTGACTACAGAAATTGAACTCAGGTGTGATAAAGCACAGTTAAGTTATTTTTTAACAAGGGGGGGGGGAATCACTTTTTCACACAGGGCCATGTAGATTTGGAGTTTTTTTTCTCACTAAATAATAAAAACCATCATTTAAAACTGCATTTTGTGTTCAATTATGTTATCTTTGACTAATAGTTAACGGTTTTTGATGAGCAGAAACATTTAAGTGTGACAAACATGCAAAAGAATAAGAAATCAGGAAGGGGGCAAATAGTTTTTCACACCACTGTAAAGTCTAGATGTTTGGCCTGTTCTAGTTATGTGTTTGGCCCTGATGTATGTAGATATTTAAAAAACACACAACTTGCTCTTGGACCGTGTAGTCACATATTTGTTGTTATATGTTGCAGAAACAGCCAGCCTCTACAGACCAATTCCGTTTGCATGCAGGAGAAGCTGAAATTAGCCCATTTCTTTGGCATTGTCTGCTGATTTGGCAGCACACGGAAAATAATAGCACAGATTTGCATGATATTATCCGACATCTCTCCCTCCTAAAGGAACACCTTCATCAAGAAAACTGGTTTGTATGAAACAGACTTTATTTCTTTTCCAGCATATCATTATACGGAATTTACATAGAAATTTACTCTAGCAATGTTTTTGCTTTTCAGAGTATATTCCATCCATTATCTCATGACCCCTTTGTGACCCTTTCATAATGTCTCTCCTCTGGCATCTACTGTTTTATATCCAACCTCTAATAACAGAACATATTTTGATGAGATATATGTATATTAATGGATATTAGCAGAGCCTTGCTGGGATCAGGAGTTTAGAGCCTTTACGGGTCATTTTAGACCTTCTTTTTCTGATTAACCTATGCATGAGTTGCTGACAACTATCAGAGGCAAACGACATTAACATGAATATTAGTGTGTGTTATTGTACATTACACCTTTAATAATATGTAATTTGGGTTCTGTGCCAGCCAAGTGGCTAAATGGTTACTCAGTCTTTAGCGTTTGAGATTATGTTTCAAAGTTATCCAGGGCTCTATCTGCATGGAGGCTGTATGTTCTCATCTTGTTTATTTTTCCTCTGGCCGATTACTTTCTGAAAACAAACTGGGAACTTGGTCCTTGGGAATTGTCAGGACTAGAGATAATCAGTGAGATTATTATTATTTAGTATTTATATAGCACCGACATCTTCCGCAGCGATGTAGAGTATATTATCTTGTCACTATACTGTTCCTCAGAGGGGCTCACAATCTAATCCTTATCATAGTCATATGTTGAGTAGTGTATGTATCGTAGTCTATGGCCAATTTTAGGGGGAAGGCCAATTAACTTGTCTGCATGGTTTTGGGCTGTGGGAGGAATCCGGAGTGCCCAGAAGGAAACCCATACAGTAATGGGGAGAACATACAAACTCCGTGCAGATAGTGCCCTGGCTGGGGACCCAGCGCTGCAAGAAAAGTGTGCTAACTACTACGCCACCATGCTGCCCAAATAGTTGCAAATAGTTATACATGCAAATACTCAAAAACTATATCCAAACACATTTAGCTGATAGTGAGTTAGTTTGTTCCATTTTCAACGTGCATGGCTGCATGCTATCTGCATAGGAAGCCAGTATATTTACATCTCATTGTTCATCTCTAGTCGGGACACTAGACTGCAAGCTCTGCTGAGGAATAGTTAGTGATCTCAATTGTTTGATGTTCTCTGTAAGGTGCTAGAAAAATGGATGCAATGTATAAATTTATTAAAGCGGACCTGAATTCTGAACTTCCTCTCTGCTCTAAAAAATAAGCAACTGCATAATAACCTTTAAAGCAGGGGTCTCAAACTCAATTTACCTGGGGGCCGCAGGAGGCAAAGTCAGGATGAGGCTTGGGCCACATAAGGGATTTCACAATCAGCAGCTCCCGCACCCCGTCCCTTGCATTGATTTTTATTTCAAAATCAAATTCACACTGAAGCAAACTATTTTACCTTATAGTTCACTTCAGTGCTCTCAGTACAAGTAATCCGCCGTGTCCCCGCCGAAAAATCGCCCAAGGGGCAATCCGCTGGTGTCAGAATTCTAGCGGTTTTATTTATGCAGGAAAAGATGTCATATGTATATGTGTTAAGTTTTAATGTTCTATGCAAAATTTCATTGTAAACTGTAAAGTTGGGTTACTTCTTTAAAATATTGCTATGTGACATCTGAGCATATTTTAGGCTGTAAAGCTTATGAGATTATTTTAACTTGCAAGCTAGCAGATAATAGACGTACTGGTTACAAAAAGCCAGAGCATTATTGTTTATGCTAGTGCGTAGCCTTGACATTTAAAGAGGCTTCTGTGTGAAGACAGAGAAGCAAGTTAAACTCACATTACTGCAGTAATTATAAATGCGCATAATTATTACATACAGATATTATTAATCTAAATATTAATGATCAATACAGTCCTTCTAAAGAAAGGAATAGTTATTGTTAAACCCTATATAATAGAATCTATTACTCTGAAAAATATTTACAAGCTGTATTCTACCCATGAAAGATGAGACAGTAAAACATTCTCGTAGGATTGTTTTGGTTCTGGAAGAATTGTTGACGTGCTCTAGTCTCAGAAAGCTGATAACACATGATGTTTTGGGAACAAGTTATATAAATATTAAACAAAGAAGTTGTTTTCCCAATTAGTTAAAGATCATTCAATGATGCCACCTGGTGGTTACATATTCTTATGAAATCAACATTATTAATAGATTGTTATTTGTTATAAAAGGCTGACCTCTGCCGGTTGAAGTTATTATATTTATATAGACAATGATTCTATATTATTAAGATTTAATATGTAATTATTCCTTATATGATTCATTGTTTTAAGAAGAATTATATAATAAGCTTTATATTTAAATAAGTATATTAGAAGCCCTGTATGTTTTAATAAGCCTTAAATTGCTGAAGGCTCTCACAGGTCCATGTACAGTGTTATGGTGTCAAGCTGACCTGGGAAAGTACCGACATAATTAACAGGGAACACTTTATCAGAAATGCGTCACGAATGACATTGTTTAGTCTCCATGTCTGGGTCAGCCAACAGACAAGATGGCTGTTGACGTCCATTTTTAATTACGTGACCTAAACAAAATGTCAAGCACTCCAAATGACGTTAATTCCCACAAGATAAGGTAATTAAGAATTTATAAACAATAATATTGTGACTTAGGTAATCAAAACATGATAAAGCATTGACGCACGAAAGCTTTAGCCAATCAGAGTCTGGGATTCAGGGAAAGTCCAGATTAGGCAGCCATATTGCCTCCAACCCCTATAAAAGTAGGGCCTGAAAGCTCATAGTTTGCAGAAGCCCAACAATCTCCTGAGAAGACACATGAGGCAGAAGCTACCTTCCCACAAGTGGTTCTAGATGCTGAAGAGATGACAGAGAAGGGGTAATATGCTTAATATTCTGGTGATTTACTTTATTAATTTTTCAGCATTAAGTTTTATTAAGATGTTAGCAAGAAGTTTTTTAGAAGCTATTTTTTATGCTATTTCTTTAAGAAGATTACTACAAGTTTACACAGCTACTAGATACATAGCTATAGATATAGATGAGACTACTTTTGATCTTATTCTACATAACACAACTGTTATATTCTTTTTTGAATGTACTTAGATGATTGATAATTACTTGGCTCTAAAGCCGTGATAAAATGGAATACTGTTATAAGGAAACACTACTTGGAACTGTTCATATTTTGTATATATGCTGTATGATAAGCAAATACAATTTTTTATATAAAATCATATACTGAGTGCTCTGATTCATTTCAAGGTATACCGTCAATCTATAATTACTGTTATAGAGGGTTCAGACCCCACTATGCCGGATTTATATGATAGCAACGCTTTAAGGGCTGGTCCTTTACTGAGTTGGCAATCATGAAAAAGGCAAAAACCGCTCAGGTTTTTGACACTGGCATTTCCTGGAAGGGGCAGAGCTTTCAGCTTCAGCTCTGCCCCTCCTGACGTCAATCGTGGCGCATCGCCGGCTCTGCCCGCCCCTCTCACTCTTCCTTCACAGAGAGGGGAGGGAGAGGCAGTGATCCGTGCGGCTATTGACAAAAGGAGGGGCAGAGCTGAAGCTGAAAGCTCTGCCCCTTCCAGGAAATGCCAGCGGATTGCCCCCCAGGCGATTTGGGGGCTCTGCAGCCCTCGTTTAGCGGCGGGGATGCGGTAGATTACTTGGGAGCACTGAAGCAAACTATAAGGAAGCTTTTGCCGGCGCGGGCCACAAAATATTGTATCGAGGGCCGCAAATGGCCCGCGGGCCGCGAATTTGAGACCCCTGCAAAGAGAATATTTCTTTGTTACAGCTGATACAAATCCTGCGATAAATCTGCAGTGTGTCTATTTCCTGATTTCATGGAAGCAGACCTAGGGTTAACACCCTGTTTTTACAAATTCACAGCTCTGCCGAGGCAGCCAGCTGATACGACTGAGAGATCAAATTAATGTTGTGATTAGTCACAGATGAAGGGGAATTAGACAGGTTGTACTCTCTAAATACATACAGGGTGCATTTCTCTATGTTTTCTTTCTGTCCTGTGCAAGAGTTCGGGTCCACTTTAAAAGGAATCTGAAGCGAAAACTATGAAAAGGCTGCCACATCAATTTCCTTTTAACCCCTTAACTGCCAACCACGTACTAGGTTCGGTGTGGCAATTAAATGCTTTAACAGCCAACAACATACCTAGTACATTATTGACAGTTTTGTCCCCTGGGAAGCAGCGGGGAGGGGGTCCGACTTCATTCCTCCTCCCTCCACGTGGGCCCCCCTCCTCTGCCTCCTTGCATGGCTGGATGTGCGGTCGGGTGTTTAATTACTCACC
The DNA here is from genome assembly GCF_040937935.1 of Hyperolius riggenbachi. Classification (NCBI taxonomy): domain Eukaryota; kingdom Metazoa; phylum Chordata; class Amphibia; order Anura; family Hyperoliidae; genus Hyperolius; species Hyperolius riggenbachi. Next base: position 552,312,071 of record NC_090646.1, read on the forward strand.
CGATCGCTCCTCCATGCTGCATCTGCCTGCTCTCTCTCCTCTCTACTTCCTTTGTGACGTGTCATACAGAGATCAGGAGAGGAGAGAGAACAGGCGGATGCAGCGTGGGACATGCAGCATGGAGGAGTAATCGGGTGAGTAATTAAACACCTGACTGCACATTCAGCCATGCAGGGAGGCAGAGGACGGGGCGCCATGTGAAGGGAGGGAGGATGAATCCGGTCCCCCTCCCCACAGTGGCCCCTATATTCTTGCAACCTATGCTGAGGGCTGCTATACCTATTACCTATGCTGGGGCAACTATACCTGTTACCTATACCTGCTACCTGTACTGGGGTACCTACACCTACTACTTATACATGGTCACCTATTCCTGCTACTTATACTGTGTCACCTATACCTGTTACCTAAACTGGCACCTATTTCTGGCTATCTATACTGGCTGCACCTATATCTGGCCACCTGTACTGGTGGCGCCTATACATGGCTACCTATACTGACTGCACCTATACCTGACTACCTGTACTGGAGGTATCTATTTCTGGCTACCTATACTGGCTACACTTATAGCAGGCTACATGTACTGGCACACCTGTTCCAGGACAGGTAAAGTGGGGTACCTATACATATCTGGTATCGTTGGATTCAGCAGAATCAGGGCTTTTGCAAACATTAACATTTTTGTCAGTGAATTAAATTCTTCTTTGAAAATAAAATCACAGCTGAAAAATATTTTATTGTCTATTTCACTCTTTAAAACATTTTACTCAAAAATTGTATTATATTTCCAGAAAAAGCACAACATTTTGTTTCGATGTTCAAGCCCAATTTGTTAAGGAAAAATAATATATAATACGTTCTATTACGTTTTCTTGTCAAAAAATCCTAAGTAAACCTAATGAGTGCAAAATGTCTAAAAACTGCTTGGCAGTAGATGTTAGCGTTTAAGACAAATCGACTGGTAGCGAAAGGGTTAAGCAATGCCAGTTGCCTCGCTGTCCTGCTGATCTCTCATGCACCAGTAGTGTCTGAATCATAACACCTTAAACAAGCCTGCAGCTAATCTAGTCTGGTTTGTTTGTTCACTCACTCAGCAGAAATGTGTCTTGGGAGTTCCTTCTTGCTCATATAAACATAAATACTTGCAAACACCTGTTTTAAGAAGGTAAATTTATATTTAGCTTAACATTTAGTAAGGGTTTTTTTAGGTTCCTTTTAGCCCCTTAGAAGTTAGAAAATCCTTGTAGCTCTGGCTTATCATGACTTTAAGGGACATTGTTGTGAAAGGAATGGGAAACACTGACTTTTTTTGTTAAAGTGACAAATACAAATTCAAATACTTACCTAAAGAGAGGGAAGCCTCAGGATCCTATTGAGGCTTCCCTCACTTTTCTGAAGCTCCCCGTTGCAGAGTGCGGTCCCCCTCCACATTAGAGCCACGCAGCTCCACTTCCTTATTCATGGCTGCACTGTAGCCATGCAAGCCCGCCCACTAATGTGCAGTAGCACGGAGCCCGTGCCTCCGGCTCACTGAGCATGCGCGGGTGGGCTTAGTCAGCTATTGTGCGGCCATGAATATGCCTTGCTAATGATCTGCCGGGGGGCTGTGCTCAGCACGGGGGACAGTAGAATACAGAGGAAATCCTCAATGGGATCCTGAGGCTTCCCTCTCTTTGGGTAAGTCATTGATTCTATGTACCCGAACTTTGGCTCAGGTACACTTTACCTATGCCAATTTCCTGGCTGTAATGCTTATCCTGTGTTATTAATACTTTCAACCACAAATTCAGAAATATGAGCATCAGGTGCTGTGGTTAAGGTCTAGCCATGTTAGCTGCATGGCTGTTTATGCCAAATCAGGCAAAAACGTTGCTAGAAATGTAGGTGCTGCCAGCACACCCATATGCCGCATAGCAACAGAACACATCATTAGCTGGGAGGATAGCAACACATCTGTATAGTCTTGTCCCTACACTGTCACCTGATCCCTCTCTTGGGATAGTCCTAATACATGTGTATGAAGCTCAAGGCAAATAAACACTTACTATATTTTTTGGACTAAAAGACTCCGAAAATTTGGGAGGAAAAAGTTACTGCATCTTATCGTCCAAATGCAGGGAGTTCCTGCCTGCCAATACAAACCTCCAGCCCGGCGCATTGTTGGGGACTTCCTGTACTGTGCCCAAGCAGAGGAGGACACAGGGGGATAAATGGAGGACACAGAGGGACACAAAGAGACATAGAGGAGGACACAAGGGGGACACATAGGGGAACAGGAGGACACAAGGGGGACAGAGGAGGACACAGGGAGAGAGGTACAAAGGAGGCATAATCCACAAGATGCCCCTTCACAATGGATGCACCAGGTTTATTATATATTTTTTATTCCCAGGTTGTTGTCCTCTTAACCAAGGTGCGTCTTATGGTCAGGAGCGTCTTATAGTCCGAAAAATACGGTAGCTTTTCAAGACAGAAAAAACATATCTAAATAATCTTTTTAAGCATATAATAAGCAACAGAAAAACAACTTTGAAAAGGAATTGCAATAATTGATCTAACTTGGGGGAAACCTATTTAACACTTAATAAATGTCTTTCATATTTAACAAATCTAATAATGTAAGATGACGTAAAAGAAAAAACAGCAACAGATGGATCGCAAAGTCAATGCAATAAATGATACTTCATTATTAATACATTGACTTGTCATTATTTATACATTTAATGTGAGTTATTGAGGTGGTTCATCATTATTAACATTCCTGTTTCTTAAATGTTCTATTAGCATACGCCACATTTTTGTTATTCAGGCTTCCATAATTTATCACGTAAGTGGAAGAAAATTAGCTTTGACAGTCAACGGGGAAATAAATATATAAGAATTTTATTGCTTAATGTGCCATCTGTGAAATGTAGCTAGAATGAATTCTAAATAATTTAAACAATATCATATTGAAAACTGAACTTGTGGTTAATTAAATGAATCCAGGAAGTTCCTAGAAAGCCAATGGAAGGCATAATTATGTGCATCACTGGGGGTGCCGCGGAAGTTTGGGCGTGACCATAGGCGCCCATCCAAACAATATTTATAACAGCAAATTTGGGCGCCTGCTCTAAACGATGTTTGTATTGGTGCATATGGTGTTGTGGTGCTGTATATTTACCATTTTTGTGGCACACAATATTTAGCATTTTTTGTGGACGGTTTGCGGATGGGGGAGTTAAGGTTAGGCTGGGGGTTGAGATTAAGCATGGGGGGTTTAAGGTTAGGTATGGGGAGGTTAAGGTTAAGCGTTGGGGGGTTAAGGTTAGGCATCGGGGGGGAGGGGGTGGTTACGGTTAGGCATTGGCAGGGGGGATGATTAAGGTTAGGCATACTTAGAGAGAGGATTCTGGTAAGGTTTAGCTGTAGTAAAATATTGGTATCATTTACCAATATTTTACTATTGTAATTTGCACTTCATAATAGTACAATTTTAGTAAATTTACCATACTCTACTAACGGTTATGTCGGGGGTCCAAATTTTCAGGCACCCTCTTTGCATGTACGCATGTGTCAGGTATGTCAAGTAGGTGTAATCTAGGGGTGATCAAAGAGTTTATGCAAATTTTTATGCAAATATATGCAGCTTGAAAATGGACCCATCAATTTAAACCTGGGTTTAAATTATATGGTCCATTTTCAAACTGCATATATTTGCATCAACTCAGAAAAAAATTCATATCATTGATCATCCCTAGTGACATCACAAAGGGGCTTCCTATTAAAGGACCACTACTGCGAAAATTTGTAATATGTAAGTTACAGGTGTATTAGTTGTAAATTTGCCACAGAGTAAAATGCACTATAATTTTCTTTATTCCTATATCGCTGTCATTTACAGTAGCTAGTAGTAATCGGACAGATATTGGAGTAGCCCATCTCCTCATGACGGAGTTTCAGTATTTTCTTAATCTTTTCAAAAGCATTCCCTGGATAGGACTTGTACAATGGTGCTGAAAAGCCACCTGTACACATTAATCTTGCAGTTGGAGTGTACCACTGCCATCCAGGGAGTGCTTTTGAAAATAATGGAATTCCTGGGAACCGATTGGAGATAGATTTGCCCAAAATCCGTCAGATCTGTAATATTTCAAGAAGGAGGAAAGCGCCGGTACTGCTGTAATTTGCTTTATTCAAGATTCCATGATAATAAAGTGCTGCAAGTGTGCATACATAAAAAAATTACATCACATACCAGAGATGACTGTGGACAGATGCGGTGGGTGCAGGGGATGAGGAGCCTTACAGCCGTTTCGTGCTCATGCGCTTCTACGGAGACAGCCTCCCCTTATGGAATCTTGAATAAAGCAAATGACAGCAGTGCCTGCGCTTTCCTCTTTCTTCTTGCACATAGATCAATTTTATGCCTGAGCATGCTGAAGACTTGCATTAATTATCTGGTTGTCTGTGGTAGTGCCACCCCCTCCTCCTCCCCGCATTGAAGACGGTGACTGCAGTGCCAGCGTCTCTGCTCTTTTCCCTATGACATCTGTAATATTTCAACTGCCCAATATAAGTGACAGGTACATGGGAAAAAATAATTAACCATTTCTGCCACTGGGACGTCCTCAGCGGCAGCTGCTACAGCCGCAGAGATGCGCTAGTCACGTCCCTGCAGCTTAGGGGGGCTGTGTGAGTGATCGTGTGGGTAGAAGCCTGCTATCACAATGTTTCCGGCAACAGGGGGGATTGGCTGCAGGGGACAAAAGTTCCCTGAGCCAATCCATTCTTGTCCGCCGAGAATAATCACTGTTTTTGATCAAAAACAGTGATTACTCTTAAATACAACTGCTGCGCTGTCTCTCTCTCATCAATTTCTGCTGCTTACCGCCATTGATTGTTAGATTAATCGATGGGAACAAAGTTCCTATTCATTCATCTCCCCTCCAGGCCACCGTGATCGCAATGGATGCCTGCGTGACTTCCTTAGTTACATAGTAACTTATTGCTTCCTATGTAGCATACTTTACACCTACAGGCATTAGGGACTGATTTTTTCTTATATGTATGATAAGAGGGTCTATCATATTTTAATTATGGGCTTGTAAATAGGGATGTATGTAAACCTGAAAAAATGCACCTTCATGTCCAAATAAAATATTTCCAGATACAGTTGTGCTTCACAATCCCCTTAGTCACAAATTACCACACAATCCATTGTTCACAGTCTGGTGGTGCGCACTATTTAGACTACCATGTCCATTAAATCCACTTTTCCTTTATAGTTGCGCTCAAGGGTCATCAGGGGTCATGAGTCATTGAATGACGAAACCGATAGGATGGAGCCAAGGCCGATCCACCAAGCGGGACACGCGGAATGGGGATGCGGGACGCTGCAATCCACCTGACCCAGAGATGGTGATATATACGCTGTTCCTATGTTATTTCATGTACGGGCATTACTGATTTTAATGTTTTATTAAATTTACGGTTTTACACATGATCATTCTTGTTTTGAGTTTCCAAGATCATGTCCTAAACTAATAACCCCTGGTGACTACACTGTGTTAAGCATCTAGCAGTTTGGGGGACTTGATAAGAAGCCTGCGGTGACCTGCTTCTGGTGAGCAGGCATAACGCAGGGGGGAGTGCCTGAAGTAGGTGGTGTTGGGCCCCTAACCCTGGTGTCCTATATCCACTGCTTTTAGACTGAGTGTGTCACAAAAAGGGTGCTAATCTCCATTGTTGCTAAACAGACTACACTATATATTTTTTCTGTTCATTAACGTGCAATTAATTTTGGTCAGCGGGCCATATTGTGGAGGACCTGAGGACTGAGCGTAACTGTAAGGGAAAATCAAATAAAATATTGTCACCATACATTGTATTAGGGATATAATTTAAATGTTGCAATAACCGGGACAAATGGGCAAATAAAATGTGTAGCTTTTATCCACACAAGAAGGTATTGCTTTAAGACTATAATGACTGAAAATTGGGAAATAATGATTTTTTTTTCTTATTATTTCTGTTAAAATGCATTTAGAACAAAATAATTCTTAGCATAATGTACCAAAGAAAGCCTAATTGGTGGCAACAAACCAGAGTATAGATCATTTTGTGGTGATAAGTAATGATAAAGTTATTGGTGAATGAATGGGAGAAGCGCTGAAATGTAAGAATTCCTCTAGTCCATAAGGTGAAAACAACCCATGGCCTGAAATGGTTAATAGTGCATTTTACTCTGGGACAAGTGTACAACTAATAAACATGTATTTGAAATGTTACAAATTTCACAATAGTGGTCCTTTCTTGAACAGGACCTGGGCCCATATGCAATTCACCTTTTCACCTGAGTTTTCTCCTAGGAGATAATTTTTCATCTTCAATTTAAAATAGTTTTCCAGCACTTTTTAATTAAAAAAGTACAAAAAAGTAGGTGAAAAAGTAATATTAAAATTATTTTGAGTATTTTCTTGCTTTCTGGTGGCTTAAAAGGCATTTTATTGACAAGTTTAAAAATATCACCTAGGAGAAAACACAGGTGAAAAAGTGAATTGCATATGGCCCCTGCTGTGTTCTTGTCAATGCATTGGTGAAAATTAAAACATTTTTTTTTTCACAATGGGAACACCCATAATCCACAGATCAGTGTAAGCTGTGTGCAGCCAACATAATGTAATAGAGCTGGTAGACATAGACAAAGTGCATGAAGGGATGTCTGGTATTCTTCCAATAAAAGAACCCTAGATAAATACTCAGTACGCTACTTATTCACTATATAGAGATTTCAACAGATAGTCACTCAGATATCTTCCTTGTTAATTACATAAGACCTCAGATACTGTCAAATAATATCAGATCACATTTCCTGTTGTAAATGATGTGACTATACTCTTCAGTATAAATTGCGTAAACCATTTCATTTTTCTTATTCTTATCATTTATCTGTTCCATTTGGAAAGGCTGGATTCCATTCTTGCTTTATTTATTTTGAGCCAAGCTGCAAAGAAAGAAATATCCTGTTTAAGAGCAATATTGGATCTTGGATGCGACCTACTTGACTCCTTTTCTGAGAAAGAGGTACAGGTATTCATATGAGCGACTCTTTGTATATATGTGCAGATAAATGTATTATTAAAGGGGCAGTTTAGTGAAAATTATGGTTTTCCATTAATCACATATAGGTTAATTAATAAGGAGAGCATACGTTTCTCCATAGACCTTGTGTTAAAAATGTAGCTAAGTAAATAAACAAACAGGATGCTAAGTAAGTAACTAATTAGCAGCCTGTTTTATCTATTTACTTAGCTAAGTACATGTGAGAACAACATGGCTCTCTGTAGTGAGTGATCCAGTCATTATAAAACAGCTGGAGTGTCTGCTACTATCAGCGAAGTCCGTCGCTTAGAGCATGGTAATGATGCAGCTCAGCTGTCTTAAAAAGCAGAATTAGTGCTATCATCTACTTTTTTTTAGCACAAGGTCTATGGAGAAACGTATGCTCTTCTTATTAAAGAGAAACTCTGACCAAGAATTGAACTTTATCCCAATCAGTAGCTGATACCCCCTTTTACATGAGAAATCTATTCCTTTTCACAAACAGACTATCAGGGGGCGCTGTATGGCTGATATTGTGGTGAAACCCCTCCCACAAAGAAATTCTGAGTACGTACTCTTGGCAGTTTCCTGTCTGTGAACCCTGTTGCATTGTGGGAAATAGCTGTTTACAGCTGTTTCCAACTGCCAAAACAGCATACAGCAGCTACATCACTTGCCAGCAGTAAAAATTTCACCATGTGATAAATGTCAGAATATAAATCAGGGATTTAAAATATTTTACAACGGGCAAACACTGACTAAATCATTCATACATAATTATTGTAAAAATGAAGCACTTTTTTATTACATTATTTTCACTGGAGTTCCTCTTTAAATAACTGATATGGGGTTAATGGAAAATAATAATTTTCACTAAACTGCCCCTTTAATATAGCTAATGAATATTGGTAGAGCAGAACAAAAACCAAGGAAAGCTGAATGTGTCCAACACTTAGCAAAGTCATAACGAACACAATGTTCAGAATGCATATGAGCTCAAAACCCATACAATGCAATAAGTGTGTTCACATCTCTGTGTCACACAAGTAGTGAGCTCATTTTCAGTATTATTGTGTAATACGAATTGAATAGTGTGTACGTTCCCTAAGGCCTCTTTTGAAAGTGCATTGGAAATCTACGCTGTGTTACTCTGTTTTACCGCAGGGTAACACAACAGCAATGCAAGGCAATGGGGCCTAGCACACCTACCTCGTTGCGCTGTAAGTGCCGATTATCCATGTGAGCCGCTACAAAGTCAACAGTCAACCATCGGACTTCCAAGGCAATGTAAGTTTATGGGCGATGCAAGAATTTTAAACATGTTGACAGCGGTGGTGCTGCATGTATGCGGAGAACAATGATGGGGAAACAGCAGGGAGCATGTCACTGGCCAGGGGGAGAGGGGGGAGACGCTGTGCATATGACCATGTTGTGCTGGGTCATGTGTTACGCATTTTGTGCGGTGCGTATTGATGCGATGGGGCGGGGAATTGTGCTGCAAATGGAGAGTCCAGGTATAAAACCAGCCTTAGGCCTCAATTCACTAAGCTTTACCAAACACTTTATCAAACGTTTGATAATTTACCTCATGGGTAAAATCTAATTTTGAATTCACTAAGGTGTTATAGATCTATTGCATGTTTTATCGATAAAACATTCAATAGATCTAACTTTAAACAACACACCTGATTTAATTTAATTCTAATGGGTTCTTGGTGTAGGGTTTTTAATATAAACAATGGGAAATTGATAGGTTTGTCGTTTGACTAGTTACCAAGTACCTATCAACCCAATTGTAATCACGTTGTTCACTATCAGTAGTATCTGTATCCTAATATTTTAACCTAATGAATTAAAAGTTATATTTTATGCCTATTTGCCCTCCTATAAGGTATTATCTGTGAATTCAATAGATCTATAACACCTTAATGAATTCAAAATTAGATTTTACCCATGAGGTAAATTATCAAACGTTTAATAAAGTGTTTGGTAAAGCTTAGTGAATTGAGGCCCTAGTGTACACTGTCGTTATGATCCATAACTATTATAATTCCTAAACAAGCTGAGGGTGACACCCAGACCAGGCATCGTAATAAACCAGACAAACACAAGCGGACACTCCAGATCTTCCCCAGCTGGCTGTAACAATCCTTGTCTCTGACTGCTATTAAAATCACAGGTGTTAACCATGTAAAAGCCTCCTTACTTGCTTGCACACTATTTCGGCAGCTGGACTGAGCAACTGTCATTCAGTAAGTGCTTTTAAAATTTAAAAAACCCAGACAATACTTCATAAATCTACAGTAAGTGACAGGAAAAAAGTAATTTGTAGTAGTGCATTGTACCCTAAGACAAATCTACATCTTAAATGTTTGCATAAACATGCTTTGTAAATGTGACTTTTTTGTGAGTGTTCTTTTAAATGAGCCATGTTGTCACTAATATTTGTGACAATATATATATATATATATATATATATATATATATATATATATATATACATTTAAAAAGCATATATCATTATATCTTGTAACATAACAAGATAAAAAAAATGTGTATAAACAATATAGTTACCTTAAAAGGGTTCTGTGGGGGCGGGCGCTGAGGATAAAAACCGCCACTTACCTGGGGCTTCTGTCAGCCCCCTGTAGCAGTAACGTTGCACGCCATCCTCCTCTGAACCGCCGTTCCCCGCTGCCAGCCCAGGTCTAGCGCGGCACGCAGTCCACCTGCGGCTGCACGGCCGTGGCCACGCGGCTGCTCTCTCCCACCCGTGTCATCGGTAGCTTGATGCACAGGCGCAGTACAAGAAAACTTCGTACTGGGCCTGCGCAGTAAGCTTCCGATGACGTGAGAGGCTGTGTCAAACGAATAATTGCCCGGTGCCGGCCGCGGGGAATGGCGGATCGGAGGAGGACGGCATGGGACATTACTGCTACATGGGGCAGATAGAAGCCTCAGGTGAATGGCGTTTTTTATCCTCAGCTCCCCCTACAGAACCCCTTTAACTAAATTATATATGAGAATGAAACTGAGGAGCAATCTCTTTAATAAAGGTGCCCATTATCGGTACAGTTTTTTCACTATATGCGATCTTTTGATGCAATTTGAATGATCCAAACTAATCTGAAGGTAATTATAGATTATTCTCATTTAATGAACAATTCTTTGTTCAAATTCGATCATAAAATACAACGGATCGATTTTTTCCTATCAAGCAATCGACCAAAGAAAGGTTTCTTATTGATTACCTTCTTAAACAGCAAATTTTCTATACAATTTCATCTTTCAAATCGCATTGAAAGATCACATTTGGTGAAAAAAATGTACTGTTAATGGGCACCTTAATGGGTGCATAAATAACAATTTAGTCTTTATGTTAATTCCAACCCTTCCTGACTGTCCAATCCTTTCCCTTACTTTCCACACAATGAGGCCTGGGACCCACTAGCAGTGCTTTTTATAGAACTTGTGATTTGTAAAGCTCATTCTTTTTTCATGCTATGGGGATATTTATAAAATCACATTTCTCAAGTGGAATCACATCCATAGCATTACAGTAGCAAGAGCTTTTCAAATCACAAGTGCTTACAAAAGGCTTAGAAAAAGCACTGCTAGTGGGTTTCAAATCATTTGAAAACTTTTCCATTAAGACTACTGGGGTAGAAGCTCAATGCTAGCCACAAACGTGTTGATTTTCATGCAGTTTAGTTCAATGAGACCTACATGTTCGATGAAACTATCACCATTGAGGTTGTGATTTTACACAGGTGTGATCATTTTATTGATTTGAAGGTGCCATTTAATGACTACGTGAAATGTGTTGCCAGCATAACACTGTATTCCCGTATAAGGAAACTGGGTACTGGGATTGCTACAGGGTATATAGGGGGTAATGGGATATTGTGCTTAGATGCTTGCTGCACTTTATACATGGGGCGCTTTCATTTGGTAATCTAAAGAATCTGGGCCAAATGACCAGAATTACTGTAACTGAGATCTTTTTCTTAGATCTGCTATTCTACGGCTCGTTTTAACAATATTCTTGTGCTGTCTAAATAGCAGCCATTCTATTTTCTATATTTGTTAGTGGGAAATACACAACTCTCCAGCCTGAAACAGAAGGGAAAATAGAAAGACAAAAACCCTCCCAAAAAGAGCAGCAATATAATTTGACCCTCCTTTGCCAATCAATAGGGGGGGGGGGGGCTCTCAGCAGATGGGCAATTGCTTAACTGGAGTTCTTCATTTTTATTTAATTTTTCCCGTTAAAGGAGAACTGTCCAGGACAACATTTAGTAAAACTTTATTACGGAACCAAAATTCCTTGTGTGTATTAAATACATAAGTCTCTCCCCCCCCCCCCCCCTTCCATTTATGCACACACAGGGCAAAGAGAATTAAAGTGCCAAATAAAAATTAACAGGTTAATAGGTACCACAAAGTACTAGAACTGGTGCCTGCTATGCCAGATGTCCACACTGGATTAAAGTTTAAAGTGTACCTGAGATGGCAATAATGGGTGTATTTATGCTTACCTGGGGCTTCCTTGCCATCCTTTTCCCGACCGCGTTCCTGTGCCTACGCCGAAAGCTTCCGGCTGCGGGATTGCGACACACTTTCGTGCACGTGGCAGAGCTGCGCAGCAGAGCGCCGTCGGCCAGATTACCAGCGATTGGGCAGCACGGTGGCGTAGTGGTTAGCTCTCTCGCCTTGCAGCGCTTGGTCCCTGGTTTGAATCCCAGCCAGGGCACTATCTGTAAAGAGTTTGTATGTTCTTTCTGTGTCTGCGTGGGTTTCCTCCGGGTACTCCGGTTTCCTCCCACATTCCAAAAACATACGGATAAGTTAATTGGCTCCCGCTAAAAAATTGGCCCTAGACTACAGTACTTACACTACATAATATAGACATATGGCAATGGTAGGGATTAGATTGTGAGCTCCTTTGAGGGACAGTTAGTGACAAGATATATATATATACATTGTACAGCGCTGCGTAATATGTCGGCACTATATAAATACTAAATAATAATAAAAAATATCCCTTGTTCACAAGGTAGTATTCATGGTCACATGACTGTTGCGCTGCCAGACTGAGTATAAGGCAAAGTCCAACACCCTGGCAATCTGAGATAGTTTGGGACACTGGCCCATCACAAAAGGCTCTATGGCACATTGAATCATCAGTATGGGATGCAGGGCAGCCCTAGGGTGCCAAGAAAAGCCGAGAAGTGATTACATCATTGCAGTCTACCTTGAAAATAAAGTGCATTCTGAAGCTTTAAAAGACTTGCTTGTTGCACAGGGGGTGCCTTCATACAGTATGCTGCGTATATGACATTCAGAGCTATAGATCTGTAAAATATATCCTAGAGATTTTATTTTATTCATAGAATAACAATATGATTGAATAATCTAAATATGCCCAATTGTCATTGCTTATCATTAGCAGAAACTTGATTACAACATTCAGTATTTTAAGCATTTCCTGTTTTTCTTGAATACAGACCTCCGATAACACAAGACCATGGGAGGTGATTGCCGTTTATAGCATGGTTCTTGCAGATATTTGCTTGCATGGATCTACATCAGATATTCAGAAATATTCTTTCATTGGCTTAAGTAGTGAAAGCAGTGATGCAAGCCTGAACAGTTTATTACATTTCAAGTCTCCAGATGTATCTGATTCCAGTAAGTATTGTCTTGCAAGTTAAAAGGGATTGGAGATTATGAATGTTTCAACATCTTCATCATGTGTATAAAACGTCAAATTATGTGATCCCTCTTAGCCATATAGATTTTTATTTTTCAACTATCAATGATTGTAGACTGAGAGCCGGGAGCCTGACATTGTTGCAAGCTACATGTGCCAGGGATCTTTCTGTCAGTACTGGGGTGGTTTAGGAGAGGATTAAGTCATCACAAGGATAAGTTCAGGGTAACAATGGATGGGCGCTCCTGTGCTGCATGTCCTCACACCATGAGCTTCTGGCCACGCCCCTATGTTTGTTTAACACCCCTAAAATACTGTCTCACCAATTCAAAAAGGAAATTGACTCTGGGGTCCTTATTCAACTAACTTTTTCTCCTGAATTTTCTCCTAGCAGAAAATTTTTCACCTTCCCTTTAAATTTTTTTTTAGCACTTTGCAATTGACATAAGAACCAAAAATGTAGGCAAAAAATACGATCAAAATTATTTTGAGTATCTTCTTGCTTGCTGGTGGTTTAAAAGGCATTTTATTGACAAGGTGTGAAAACATTACCAAGGAGAAAACGTTAATTAAATAGGGGACCAGGGCAGCCATCGGGGGGGGGGGGGGGCGGGGGGGACGACACTGACACTGCAGTGAGGGGCCCAGGGCTTCTGAGGGCCCTGGGCACCCCACAAAGCGCTGGGAGGGGCGCATGTGCAGGCTGCGGGCCTGTGGTTCACTAACCAGCACACCGCGTTCCAGCACTTGGGGAGCAGATGAGTGAGCCAGCTACAGCGGACTTTCTATACTGGGGCACCACCTATATCTGGCTAGAGGATGCCTATACTGGGCCATCACCTATACCTGGCTACCTATACTGGTGCGGGAACCACCTATACCTAGCTACCTGTATTGGGGCACCACCTATACTTGGTTACCTTTACTGAGGGCACCACCTGTACCTGGCTACCTATACTGGGACACCACCTATACTTGGCTACTTATACTGGGGCGGCTATAGCTTGCTACCTATACTGGGGGCACCTGTACCTGGCTAACCTATACCGGTGCACCACCCATACCTGGCTACCTATACTGGAGGCAACTATACCAGGCTACCTATACCAGGGCACCACCTATAGTTGAATACCTCTTCTGGAGCTCCTGCATCTTGCTGGCCTATACTGGGGCACCTGTATCTCGCTGGCCTATACAGGGGCACCAGCTATAACCAGGCTACCTATACTGGGGGCATCTACACCAGGCTACCTATACCGGGGGCACCACCTATAGTTGAATACCTATATTGGGGCACCTGTATCTTGCTGGCCTATACTGGGGCACCAGCTATACCAGGCTACCTATACTGGGGCACTACCTTTAGCTGGTTACTTATACTGGGGGAACCTATACCTGGCTACTGATACTGGTGGCACTTATGCCTGGATACCTATACTGGGGGCACCTATACCTGGCTAGGGCAGGGGGACAAGCTGAGACAGAAGGGGACAAGAGGTAACACAGGAAGATAAAAGCGGCACAGGGAGAAAAGAGATGAGACGGGAACATGAGGTCACACAGGGGGACACAAAAAAGGCACAAACTGAGGAGAGACAGAGGGGGACAAAAGAGGCACAGGAAGAAAAGAGGGACAAAAGACAACTGAGAAAGGATAAAAATGGACCTAAAAGTCCCTATTTCATTTGTTAACCAGGGACTACCTGTATTTTGGCTCCACCCACAACATGCCACTTTTTGCCGCATAACGCCGTGCATGCCATTGTCTTCAGTGTCGGAGCCATGCACATTTTTTGCCACAGCGCACTTTGCGCACGGACATGGGCGTGGGGTAGCTAGTGGGTGGGCCCAGCAACCGGTGGGTGGGCCCTGGTGGGGGGGGGGCCCAGGCCTGATGATGTGTGAGGGGCCCCAAAATTTCTGGTGGCGGCCCTGTAGGGGACTAGGTGTTTATGGATAAGCCAAATTGTACTAAGCAGCCATGGCATGATGCATCACATACTGTATGATGCACTTACTGGCTAGTATAGCTTACTATTGTAAAAAGTTCTGGGGATATTTCTTTAAAAATAGGTTCACGTTTCTATTTTCCTCTGCAGAGAAGTTTTAATCTGTGTTTTATTTTAAACCTATTATTGTTTTACATATTTTTGTTTTAAAAACTATTGACAGAACTAATATCCTCAATTGTTTGCTTACGTGCTAAATGCTTATGATATTATATTGCTTGCAATTAGCTAGAGCAAATAAAAAGAACTATATTGATTCAATAAATCTTCAATAGATATTGCAAAAGGAGAATAAAATGCTCGGTTTTATTAGGAGACAAAAAGAACATATTAAATTCTATCCATCATATTGTGACTAGCGGTCATATATATGTAGGTATACTGCCATTGTGTAGAAAGTTTGAAACAAAAGGCTTGCATTTTTGGTACTTTGCTTTGAATATTTGCCCTCAGTAAAGCTTTTAAAATGTTAAAGAAGACTTGTAGGGGGAGGAATATGGAGGCTTTTATCTGTAAATCCACTAGCTTGGCTGTTATGCTGATCTTGTGACTGAAGTGGTATCTGAGCCGCACACTTGCAAAAAGCATGAAGCTAATGAGATATGATTTGAATCAGTAAACATGGCACCTGCAGATCACTTACAAGCTCACCAAAATGACCCATTTCAATACTCTGCTTAGTGGTACCTCTAAGAAAGTGTTATACAGAGTGCATAGCAAAGTCATGGTGAACCATAACCACTAGGAGTTTGAAAAGAGAAACACAGACCCATCTCCACTGGTTTAAAATGTGCCAATAGCCTCTTAATTTTATACAGCCATACTTATCCAACTTGCGAACAGCTGTTTCTGGCTTAATTGGTTTGGACTAATAAGGTTTTACAGGTTGCACTTTACAGAGTATCTAGTTTAGCCACAAAGAACCACTAGGAGTAGCGGTGAGTACGTGCAGCGTGACATCGGTAGGCCCCTTTTTTTATACTTGTCCTTAAGGGGCCAGAGACTGCTGGTACTGAAGTGGTTAAGCAACATCCAGCCTGCTAAGTTGTATCTAGTTGAGAAACTATACTACTGCATAATAGTTTGGCACAACATCATAAGGGTGAGCAGCAGGAAAGCTGAACAACAATAAAAGGGATATTTAAAGGGAGACAAAAGCGTTTTTTAAAATAAAAAACAGATACTCACCTAAGGAGAGGGAAGACTCTGGGTCCTATAGAGCCTTCCTGTTCTCCTCACAGTCGCTGCGTTCCCCCGCAGGCTGTCCCGTTAGCAGTCCACAACCAATTAGTGGTGGACTGCTCTCTTCCTGGTTGGGAAGACTTCGGCAGTTTTCGGAAGCACTCAGGCTTCCAAAGACGGGCCGCTCCATACTGTGCACCACTAGAGCCTCTCTTGTACACTTGCGCGTGTGCCCGAGTGCTTCCAAAGACTGCCGAAGTCTCCCACAGCAGGAGATTCGAACGGAGGAGCCTGTAGGGGAACGAGGACAACGTGAGGAGAATAGGAAGGCTCTACAGGACCCAGAGCCTTCCCTCTTCTTAGGTGAGTATCTGTTTTTTATTTTAAAAACGGCTTTAGATTCACTTTAACAGGCTTTTCCTAACAATATTATTTTAAAATACTTTATTCAGCATTGTTGTAACTGTCACTGTATGCTATGTTCTATATGCTTGACTGTATTCCTTGACGTAATGGCCCACAATAACACCAAAGAAGGAACAATAATGTATATGCTGCATTTTTTAGTTTTGTGTGTCATACTGTATAATAAAAGCAACCTAATTCCTGATATTGGTGTTTTTAGGCTTAAATATATATATTGGTGTTGTTCGGCTTAAACATACTTGTCTGTCCGCTAGTGTAACAAAAAAGAAGGATTTTTTTCTATTACAGTTATTGTCAGTTTAATAACTCAATAAATATGATCTTGCTTTCAACAGAAATATGCTGTATATTGTCTGAATAATTTAAAATGGAATACTGGACTTGAATCCCACATAGTTTTTCCTATTAAACTGCATGAATAATAGAAAAGCTGGGATATTAAACTGTTCCTATATATATAAAATAATATTCTGAATTCATAGCCAACAGCATAACAGCATCCTGAGTATGGTGAATGCAATATATGCAATATATTTATATTACTGGAACCAACTTCAGGGGATATATATACTGCATCTCAGTCATTGGATATTGAAAAGGTGTGTTTCTGTCATCCATGCCAAAAGAAATATTTTAAATCAAGCAAATTGAATATTTATTGATTTATTGAGATTCAGTGATGAAACTGTAAGCAGCGGAGTGAGTAACTTAATTTAAGGATGTTTTGACAGAAGTCAAATGTAAAATAAATCTTTTTAACTTGATTTCCAACTGTAAGGACTTTAAATATTGATTTTATGTTTACTTTTAGCTTTAAAAGTAATTTTTTTAAATTTATTTTTTGTCAAGGGAAATATAAATTTGCTGTATGAAAACATAATAAACATTAGTTATTGTTTTATCTTAAGGAAATGTAGGGCCAGATTTTGCAGCGATAGCCTGATATGCTCAGCACAATCCATTTAGACATTAATGCAAGTGGGGACATGCCTGCTAAGCTCAGACAGTGGGGCGTCCACAGGGCCGGATTTGTACTTTTTACCGCCCTAGGCCAGCAATCAACAAACCGCCCCCCTCCTCTCACCACCACCACCACGTGTGTACACGGAAACACAATATTATATCACTGATTGTGGGCTCCACTGAGGACAGTCAGTAACATGCCTGTAAAGTGCTGCAGAAGATGCCACTGCTATATAAATACATAATAATAATTTGATAGGACATTAAACTGACAGGGATTAGTGAGCTCCTCTGAGTACAGTCAGTGTCATGACTATGTACTCTGTAAAGTGCTGCAGAAGATGTCAGTGCTATATAAATACATAATAATAATATGGTAGGACATTAGACTACGACTATGGTAGGATTAGATTGTGAGCTCCTCTGAGGACAGTCAGTGACATGACTATGTCCCAACTGCCGACAGTGCAGGAAACCGGGCTGCTCTGACCCAAAGTCCAATGCTGTAGAAAGTGAGTTCCGCACGATGTCGGTAGAATCAAACGGCTTTATTAAATCAACACATAAGGGCTAAAACCATCACCACATGCTGACATGTTTCGGACGTTACACGTCCTTAATCATAGCATAGGTGCAAGTGAGCAAGGGTGATCCTTAAAAGGAGTGGGACCACACCCGACAGCACATGCTCAAAGCTCCACCTTCACAGAAAAGTGTATCATAAAAGATTGGGCAATGACCCAAACAATGTGATCAAAATAAAAACATATACAAAAGTGTGAAATGCTTATGATTAGATACATTACAAAAATACGCAGCAATAAATACAAAGCAATATTGTATAGAGCAAACCTGTGGATCAAGGCAAGACAAAACAAACCAAAGACAGAAGCTAAAACACAAGGACAGTATATATCTCTCAGGTAAATGAGTGTAGGTCCCATCTGGCGTTAAGTCCTCTCGGTGAGCGTGTCCCTAGCTGAAAAATCCAATATGCTTCTCGAGTGAGAAGACGTTACAAACGTCTTCTCACTCGAGAAGCATATTGGATTTGTGTTTTAGCTTCTGTCTTTGGTTTGTTTTGTCTTGCCTTGATCCACAGGTTTGCTCTATACAATATTGCTTTGTATTTATTGCTGCGTATTTTTGTAATGTATCTAATCATAAGCATTTCATACTTTTGTATATGTTTTTATTTTGATCACATTGTTTGGGTCATTGCCCAATCTTTTATGATACCCTTTTCTGTGAAGGTGGAGCTTTGAGCATGTGCTGTCGGTGTGGTCCCACTCCTTTTAAGGATCACCCTTGCTCACTTGCACCTATGCTATGATTAAGGACGTGTAATGTCCGAAACATGTCAGCATGTGGTGATGGTTTTAGCCCTTATGTGTTGATTTAATAAAGCCGTTTGATTCTACCGACATCGTGCGGAACTCACTTTCTACAGCAAATCAAGAGATAACTGCACATAGTGCCTGAAACCTGTATATGTAACATGTACACAACTAAGTGCAAAGCAATACAGACAGGTGATAGGCAGCACGTCCTGCCTGGAGTGCTTTGCACTTAGTGGTGTACAAGTTACCCATACAGCTTTCAGGTGTATGTGCGGTTGTCTCTTGATTTAATTACAGGGTGATCCCATGATCTCCAGTTGGCTTTCTTTGTGCTAGCCAGAGTCGGAGAGGACCGGACCGGGAGCGCAACTTTATACAGAAAGTACTGTACATTCCATGTTCTCACTGTGAGTGTTTGCACTCACCTGCAGTCTCCCATCTGCTAATTCACCATTATTTTAGCTACTCCTACTAAAGTCTTATATGATCCAGAGTTGTGATAAAAGAAAAGCCTGCTAAGTGGCAGATACCTTTTAAAGAGTACACGAGGCGGTGGGGGCAGATGGGACACAGAGGCATGTCATTCCCTGCTGCAGGACATGCCTCTGAGACCTCCATACACTGCTGTCTCTACCACACCGTGTGCTATAACCCTCCACAATTAGCCCAGAAGGTAAGGGAGGAGAGGTATTCCCTGCTCAGAACTCCCATTGTTCTTGCAGGCTTCCCCATCTGCCATTGGACAGCTGTCTCTCCCTGGCCACGCCCCCTGCCGCTACCCCGCCTTCCTGCACACTGCTCTGTGTGAGAGCTGCTCTTCCAGCACAGTGACCGCAGAGGTCAAGATAACAAAACCGAGGGAATGATCCTCCCAGCCCCTCCCCCCAGATCAGGTACCATTGTTTTTATTATAATTTGTCCCTTTAAAAAGGAGAAGCCAGAATTACAGGGCACGTTTGTATTAGGGCTCACTGGAAACGTAGTAAACCAGGTTCGGATTGTTTCTGGCTACCAGATAAACAGCTTTCTTTTCCCCAGCATATACGGTAAAATATATCTTGTGCATTACATTAACTTTTTCTTTTATAGTCTCATATCTCATCCTCTATTACTACTTTTCACTGACAATTGTAACCCTTAGTAATTACCCTAATCTCTTCTGTGCTATTTCATCAACGTCAACATCATATTCCACCCACTCCAGACCAAAATGTGTTCTTACATTAGAGCTTGTTAAGCTGCTATTGCTTCAGCTGGTATTGGAATTACATAGGGCACTTATGCAATTTCATTTAGATAGTTTGCTTTTTTATTTTTTCTTCATATTTCCAGCAGCATTAATCACATCATACATGTAAAACTCAAAGGATTTCAGTGTAATTTGTAATTAAGTAAAAGGATCAAAGTAGTCAAGGGTCTGAATATTTTGTTATGCAATGTACAGTATATGCAAATATACATATGTATTAGCAAGCGTGAGTCTATATTACATGTTAAAATACAGTAAATGAAAGTATATTAACCTTGGGGGAGATGTGGATCCCTCTTTTTAAGCACAGCAGAGTCCACAAACAGCCTTATGGTGCCCATACATGGTGCAATTAAAACGTTTGATTTTCCTTTTTATTTGGCCAAAACAATCGATGGAGTGAAAATCGAAAATAATCCCTTTTTTTCTGATCCAGAAAAAATGAACAAATATTTTTTTGATAAAAATCTGATCGGACATGTTGGAAAAATCTGGGTGATTGTTTGTGAAATTGTATATCGTATAGTAGGTTGTATAAGAAAATGCTATTAGATATACCAACTTTTTCTTCATATTCAATAGTTTTTCTCTGATTTTTGGAAAAATTTAACGTTCATGTATGGTACCTCAAAAAGAATTTTAAAAACTATTTGACCAAATGGAATAATTGATCAAATTTCTATGATGGAAAACGAATGAAAACATTGTACCGTGTATGAGCACCATAAGAAGTTGGCTTTCACCACTGTGAGTACTGCTGGCAATTTGTGCTGGTTACTTGAGTTCTGGATGAAGGTGGCCACATACCATACCATTTTTTTTTACATTTCTGCAGCACTGGGCTTCCGATATCGCTACAAATAAGACACAATGGCAGCACAGTGCGATATTGCGCTGCTCTTGGGATTGCAAACATTCAGACAGATACAAGACAGGACTATAGATTGGAGAGTAACTAGTAGCAACCGCAGCTCACAGTCACGTCCACAGAAGCAGAGCGAGCAGGCTAACAAAAGTCACCAGCAAGCATCCACACAGGCAAGACTACAGGAAAGAACGTAACTAATAGCAACACAACTATGCTACCTAAGCACGGGTGATCACGATAAGCGCAACCTACTGAAACGTGCTAAACACGAACTAGCTAAACACAGGATATCAACAGTTCGAGTACATATATATCAGCGGCACAGATATATCACCATAGCACGAATACAAGGAAAATAACAAACACTGACTAGAATATGTATATATTGGGGATGAACAATATATAACATATGCAAGGGAGACTAGCTAGATCTGGAACAATACAGCGAACTAAGCTAGGCAATACAAACAATACAAAATCTCTGCACTAGAAGGAGTCCCCGTGAGAAATATATAATCATAGCTCCACAAGATAACTGAACTAGAAAGTAGCAAGACAAGGAAATATTGTTCACAGTATCAAAGGACCCAGTAACAGCTTAGACAGAGCTGAAACTATGACGGGCGAGGTCCAAAAGGGGAGGCAGACTTTTATGCTGGCATCAGCCAATGGATGCAAGCATGCAAATTTCCACACAGCTGAATGGTAATCATTCAATCCTGAGCTGGCTTGATTACCATTTGCTATCTGAAAGACTATCATAACAAATGCATGCAGTACTATGCAACAACATGCATGCAGGAAATCCAGGGCTATCTGGCCGCAGCTCAGCTGTAGTAAGCCATTGGTGGAATGATGACAGCATTCTGAGCTGCCCAGAACTGCAGAGCAATTGCAAATGACAAAGTGACTCATTGTGAATGCACAACCGAAGGCAGGCTGACAAGCCAGAACTGTCCGTTTGCGGCTCCACCGCAATGGACAGAACATGCCACAGGAGGAATCCTTACAGGTTCATTTTATTGTATCTTGTGTGGCCACCTTAACTGGGACTCTATATTATATGCTGTAACCTCAATGCTTACCTCAATGCTAGAGTGTAGAGAGTTACAACTTATTTAAAGTTTTTTTTCTTTGCAGAAGACCTTTTAGTCTGGATAATTCCATATTGTGCAGTTTACAACCTAGTGAAAATCTGTCATGATCTGGAGAGGGATGAGAGCAGAGATGGCCTCAGAAATGCAATACAGAATGCATTGTACACACATAAATGTATACAAGGAGATACCCGAGTTCTTGATGCTGAAAAGATTGCTGAGGTTAGTGTTAAGTAAATAACTGTATGTACTAAACTTGTTGTTAAAAACAGATAAACAATGGGTACCAATAAATGGTATAATTTTTAGTGAACAATCGTATTTTCAATAACATTATTCACTTTGTATTGTATAAAAACAGATACAATGGTGAATTCAATTGTTTCCTTAAAGAAATGGTCAATAAGTGTGGCAAATTTTTTCATAAATATGATTGTTACTGATTTATATACAATCACAAGTTGGATTCTTTAATGCTGTGGATCAATTAAATAAGATGTTGCCAAAATCCCTGGTGCGCTCACAGCATGGTAGTTTTCAACCACCATTTTTATATATTTTCTCATCTAATTTAAAGTTGGCTACTGCAGGTTGTCAGCTAGTTCCAAGCTTGTCAGTGCAGTTTCTAGGCTAA